>NC_053490.1:240114488-240334488 GCF_905171775.1 Rana temporaria | reverse complement strand
TGCTAAAAAGGGGGGCGGGAATGGCAGAGAGATCAATGCAACTCATGCAACTCTAACTCTCCTTTCCATATTGTGGTTGCTGTGTCTGTACAAAACAGAGAACTGATCGATTATAATTAACAAAGGGGCCTGCCCTTGTTAATTAGAAATAACGAGACATACAGCTCTGTTACTGGTTCCAAAATGAATGAATCTTTAATGGTTAGCTCTCAGGTTTTTATACAGTTACAAGCATGCTTCAGTAAGCACAGGGACAATGAAACTCTCCACCCCCAAAACATCACACAATGGGGCTTCATACACATTCTTTTAGATAATGACATTCAGATGAGTTAATTATCCCCCAGACGTCCTGACTCCGACAATAAGCTATTCACCTGCATAATACACATTCCTATGTCAGACGTTCTGTCTCTGACAATAAGCTATTCACACCTCATACACAATACACAGACATCTGACCTTTAGATGGTGCTCAGTCACCTTCCACACCTTATCATCAATAGACTTTTCACACCATACAGTGTCATTAGCATCCACAATGAAAGGTCTTTCAGAAGCCAGACTCAATTAACACCTCAAAGTTAGACATCTGACCTTTTACAGACTTAATCAGTACAATAGACACAAAACAGTATTAGAATCACACAATGGACAATGGAATATCTTAGGAGCCTGACTCAATTAACACCTCAACAGTCTATTGACCTGTTCATAAGGAACAACTTGTAATATTCTAAGATATCCTGCAAAACATGAATTATCATTAACCGCTTAAGGACCGCCTAACGACGATATACGTCGGCAGAATGGCACCGCTGGGCACAATCACGTACCTGTACGTGATTGTATAAAGCCCAGCGGTGGGTCGCGGGTGCGCGCCCGCAGTGCGCTCCAGCGACCTGGTCCGAAGCTCCGTGACCTCGGCCGCGGGACTCGTGGACCCGATCGCGGCTACAGTCCCGCGATCGGTCCCCGGAGCTGAAGAACGGGGAGAGCCGTGTGTAAACACTGCTTCCCCGTTCTTCACTGTGGCGCTGTCATCTATTGTGTTCCCTGATATAGGGATGCACAATCAATGACGTCAGACCTACAGCCACACCCCCCTACAGTTGTAAACACACTTCAGGGAACACATAACCCCTTCAGCGCCCCCTTGTGGTTAACTCCCGAACTGCAACTGTCATTTTCACAATAAACAATGCATTTTAAATGCATTTTTTGCTGTGAAAATGACAATGGTCCAAAAAATGTGTCAAAATTGTCCGAAGTGTCCGCCATAATGTCGCAGTCATGAAAGAAAATCAGTGATCGCCACCATTAGTAGTAAAAAAAAAAAAAATAATAAAAATGCAATAAAACTATCTCCTATTTTGTAAACGCTATAAATTTTGCGCAAACCAATCGATAAACGCTTATTGCGATTTTTTTTTTTTTACCAAGAATAGGTAGAAGAATATGTATCGGCCTAAACTGAGGAAAAAATAAATGTTATATATTAAAAAATAAAAACCGCAGAGGTGATCAAATACCAGCAAAAGAAAGCTATATTTGTGGGGAAAAAAGGACGCCAATTTTGTTTGGGAGCCACGTCGCACGACCGCGCAATTGTCAGTTAAAGCGATGCAGTGCCGAATCGCAAAAAGGAGCCTGGTCTTTTACCTGCATTTTGGTCCGGGTCTTAAGTGGTCCCATCTCATGTAATCCGAGATATCAGTTCTCAGTCATCCTATGCCCCTATCGAACAAGAGTCATTGGTGAAGCTGGCACAGGAGTACCCCACATCCTTCAGAAGTCTCTGGGTGTCACGGGCCATTCCGCTACACCCCCCTCCCTAGAACGCTCAATAAACTCAGATATGACTCCCACCCCTTCCGCCCCCATGCAGGTTGCTACATTTTCTGATGACTGCTGCTTCCCCTGCTTCATCCCAGCGTGAATTTTTTTGTGCCAGGATGCCCTCACATGTCGTCAGGGAAGGTTCCATCTGCTGATGACACTGCCTGATATTTGGCGTGCAGTACTGTGGTCCACCAGCAGGTGTCTTCTGGCAGTCTGGAACTGCCAGGGGAACTTTCCCCTGGTGGTAATATGTGATCTTTGGGCCGCAGTACTGGCAGTGTGGCAGTACTGGCATCCACCAGCAGGTGTTTCCTGGCAGTGTGGGGCCGTCATCGTCTCCTGCAATCAGGCATCACCCGAGTCTGATTGCAGGAGATGTGTATAAATACCCAGCAGACACACTCATACTTTGCCTTGGTATCTTTCCTTGCGCCCTGACCCTGAGAAGCTCTGTCTCTGTACCTGATCCTGTTCCTATCTGTTACCTGAACCCTGAACCTGTAACTGTCCCTCCTGTGATCCATCCATCCTCTCCTTGTCCTGTTTGTTTTCCCTTTCCCTCCCGTTGACAACCCTGGCCTGGTCCTGTTTATAATTCTGGTTTTCCCCATTACTTGTATATATTTGTCTGTTACTGTTATTATTTGTGGGTTCTGTTGGTATTGGTTGTTGTGCACTGTGTGGTATTGGAGGTGGTTGTATTTATATTATTTCACTTATCCTTAATAAATCATTATATTTCGCTTACACATGCTTGGGTTTCCTCTGTTGCAGTCTACACAGTTCTGGTCTTATCTGATACGTGACACATGTCCACTAACTTCCTACAGACTCAAATGAGATGTACTCATACCACCGATACCACATCCCATTCATGTCTAGGGGATGATAATATGTAGACTTATGCAGTCTGATATGAGATTTTATTAGCCAGGATGCAGACAGTGTGTGAGGTCACAGCCTCACCTTGATGAGGTAAGCTTCAGGACCTGCAGAGAGTGGGGAAGTGTCACAGCTGATTAATTGATTCATAATTGGAGATTTTCCTACCCTCGGGGAGGGAAAATATAGATTTTATTAAAAACAGGAGGCGAGTATTATGCTATAATCTTTCTTTACTGTCATCCAGCAGCAAGAGAGTTAATGAAAAGAAAAAACGTTACACAGATAGGTATGCAAATGAACATAGGTAGACTGTCCAATCAGGTAACAGGAGTATGTTATAAAGGTGAGGTACAGGTGATATTCTTCCTCTTTCTTGATGATAAAACTAGACTGGAAATAACTTGAACTGGAAACTAATTGGAACAACTTGAACTGGAACTCATTCTTCAATATGTCATGAAGTCCACAGTAGAATAGGCGCATTAAGCTGAAAAAGAATGCATTATGTAAGAGCAAAATAAATCTTGAAGGGTAGGGTATTAGGGTTGGATAATACTCGCCTCCTGTTTTTAATAAAATCTATATTTTCCATCCCCGAGGGTAGGAAAATCTCCAATTTTATGGCAAACAGGAGGCTCATATTATGCTTGTTCAAAGCTGTATACCCTAGAGCATTAAATAAACGTACAACCTATAGTTATAATACATTCATAGACACATGAGATTCAGGTCTTAAGTAGAAATTCTTAAAAGTGGATTCTGAAGACCAGTTTGCGGTTCGCATTAAATCTGATAGAGAACCACCTGATTGAAATACCTTAGTGGCCATTGCACCTCTGGTGGAGTGGGCGCCAAATATGGAAATGTCAATGCCTGCCAAATCCATGGTTTGTCTCACCCATCTAGCCAAGGTGGGTGAGGAAACTGGATGGAAGGGTTTGCAGTAGGAAATTAGTAATTGAGATGAGTCAGGGTCTCTAAAAGGTTGAGATTTGGTTTCATAGGTTTTTAGACATTGGACTACACAAAGGTTTGGATTGAAGGGAAAGGCCGGATAGAAGACCGAATGTAAGTTGGTCTATGTGCGTCTAAAAAAAAAGGAAAATTGAACACCCTGGGGAGAGAATTGTCTACTGGATATATCAAGGGCTTTTACATCCGCTACTCTTTTAAGGGAGATGAGACAAAGTAGTACTGTTAGTTTGAAAGATAGAAGTTTTAAAGACAGATTCTCATTATCACCCCAGGAGTTAAGAAAATTTAAGAGGATGAGGATTCTGAAATAGGTCTAGTAGAATAGAAGGGAATACTGGGAGTAATCGTGGGTAGTCTATGCTCATCTCCAGAGCCTGAGGGAACCATGTTTGGGATGGCCAGTAAGGGGTTATCAGAACTATGTTCGATTCTAGGTAACGTGTCAGAAGGAGAGCCCTTGATATTAGAGCAAAGGGGGGGGGAAATCGTAAGATATTCCTTTCGGTCAAATTTGTAGAAGGGCATCTGTCCCCAATGCTTCTGGGTCTGGACGCCAACTGAAATATGTTGGAATCTGTCTGTTCAGGCGTGATGCAAACAGATCTATCTGGAAAGGACCCCACAGGGAGTTTTAGATGTTGAAAAATTGTCTGGTTCAACATCCAATCGCTGGAATCTGTTAGATAACAGGGAATTCTAGTCTGCAATGGAATTGGATAGGCCTGGGATGTATTCCGCCTTCAATATAATGTTCTTGTCCAGGCAAAAATGCCAAAAATCCTTTGCAATGTTCGCCAAAGTTTTGGATTTTGTACCTCCTAAGCGATTGATGTATTGTACTGCGGATATGTTGTCCATGCGCAGTAGAATACAACAATCGGATCTGTCTCTCGCAAAACTCTTGAGAGCAAATGATCCCGCTAAGAGTTCGAGACAATTGATATGTAACAGAGCTTCGTCTGGAGACCATTTCCCTCCTGTTGTAAGAGGGCCGCAGCGAGCACCCCAACCTGAGTTGCTTGCGTCTGATTCTATTATTAAATCCGGATGTGGATGGAAAATAGTCTTCCCATTCCACATCTGGATGTGAGTCAGCCACCAAAGTAATTCTTCTTTGGTGTCCGGAGTTAGTGTTATCTCGTCGGAATATGCCAAGCCGTCTCTTAGATGTTGGGCTTTTAGTCTCTGTAGTGCTCTGTAGTGTGGAGGTGCCGGAAATATCGCTTGAATGGAAGCTGATAATAGACCGACAATCCTCGCAATTGTCCGAAGAGATATTTGACTTTTGTTCAGGACTGAGCAAATCTCTCTTCTGATCGTCTTCAATTTCCTGTTTGGAAGACTCAGAAGGGATAGTTGGGTATTGACAAGAAAACCCAGAAATTCTACCTCCTTTGAAGGGGTTAGGATGGATTTCTTGTAATTGATTATGAATCCCAGCATGTTCAGAAGGGATATCGTCCATTGAATGTGTAAATGAATAGTCTGAAGTGATTGTGCCATGATCAAAATGTCGTCTAAATATATTATTAGACGAACACCCCTGCTCCTTAGAGCTGCTACTACTGGTTTCAGTAGTTTCGTAAAGCACCAGGAGGCAGATGACAGACCGAATGGTAGACTGGTGAATTGCCATTTCTTGTTTTGCCACAGGAATTGAAGAAATGGTTGGGAATTCTCGTGCATGTGCACTGAAAGATAGGCATCATTCAGATCTATTTTTGCCAACCAGTCTCCTTGTAATAAAAGGTCTTTTATGGTATTGAAATGGCGGTAATGGACGAAATTGTTTAGATATTTCAGATTTATTACTGGTCTGAAACATCCATCCTTATTTTTGACCAGGAACAGGTTGCTCACAAAACCTGGAGTTTGCAAGGGAACTTGAACTATGGCCCCTTTGGAGTAAAGCTCTTTTATCTCCAGTGAGATGAGCTTTTTGTCCTCTTCTGAGAACCTTATTGGAATAGGATCCTGACTTTGAGTCGGTAAAGAGGTGAAATCTATCTGGTAACCTTACACGGTGTTCAGAGGGCCTCTGGGGAAATGACCTTCGGTAGAAGATCTGTTGGGAAATCGGCCCTTGCGTTTCCCTTTGGAAAAACTTTGGTTGGAAAACCTTTTTGAGTGATGATTGGGCCTTGTCTAAAGAAGTAAAGAGAGCTACGTATTTGTTGATCTCTTTAATAAAAGAGTCACCAAAAAGTAGACCCTTGGTGATGGAAGATGGTTGAGATGAAGCGAGATGCATAAGCTGTGGATCCAGCTTCATCAGAATCGATCTTCTCCTTTCGCTAGAGATGGCCGCATTGGCGTTGCCGAATAGTACAATGGCTCGCTGAGCCCAACCTTTCAGGACATTTAAATCTATTGGGGTGTTAGATGAAACTGCTTCTTCTATTAAATCTAGAATCTTAGCTAAGGGGCCTAACATGTCTAATAATTTATCTTGACAGAAACGATATGATCTGTCCACCCCCTTTTTTGGGTGTTTTCCTGATTTTAGAAGGAATTTAACTAATGCGGGGTCTAATTAGGGTGTATTGGCTAATTTCTTTGGGAGGGACGGTCTCGGGCACTCTGCTCTTAACTTACTAGCCTCGTTCTTATCTAATGGTTTCTGGATCCAGAGGCTTAAACATTTCGTAACTAGGGAATGGGTAACCCATTCCCCTGAACGGGGATGTTTAATTTGACCTGGGTCGAAATACGGATCACCAGAGCCGTCTATAATAGCATCCTCGGATTCCTCCTTTTCAAGGGTATTCCTTCTTCTGCATCAGAGACATTCTCATATTCAGAGTCTCTTCCTTCTTCTGATAAAGATTCCTCATCAGAAGAAGAATTGCTGGAAGAGGTACGGTAAGAGTCTGGTTTTTGCCTCTTTGAGGCCATTTTTACCCATTGTAAGATCAACTTCTCCCGGGCAGAGGGTATAACGTGTGACCTCTTGTCACTGACAGTATCCTTTCCTTTACTAGGAGGCTTAGAAGATTCACCCTGGTTCTCCATCAGGACCATTCTTTTAGAATCGGAGGGACCCGTATGAGATATATGATGTCGTTTTTGAGACACTTTACCCGCTTTTTTCAATCCCTGAATCATGTGGGATGTAGAGTCCTCCGCTGACCAATAAATGTCAGATGGGGTAATAGGTAAAGGTTCAGGGGTAACCTGAGGTTTACTTTGAGACAGGGCCATGACTACCGATTGTGCAATGGAATCATGCATGGCCGTCTGCATAGCAGATTGGATGGATTTATCTATTATGGATTGGATTTTCTGGTTTTCCTCAGGGATATCTGAGGGGGTAACAGTAGTGGAATCTTTATTAGACATAGTGAGGTGTGAGTAAATGTGATTGACTGAAGACAAATTATTCTGAAAGAGAAAAAATAATAGAACAACTATTTAATATATATGCAGCAGAACTATATATATTTTTTGTATCAGCAGACAATATATATGTCAGCAAGAGGGCACATATATTATGAGCGTATACCCAAACCTATATATATATATATATTTATTACTAATATTCTGACTGCAGTTCAAAGTGTGTAAGTATATATGTATATATATATATACATACATCTATATCTATACATACATATATATATATATATATATATATATATATATATATATATATATATATATATATATATATATATATATATAAAAGTATATATACATATATCTATATGCATATATCCATATGAACAAACATATGTTTATTTAAATTTGTTTGTGTAAATGTGTTACTATTTGTTTGTGTGTGCCAAACATACACCCCTGAACCTAAACCAGGTTCAGGGTTGGTATGTGGCAGGCACACACCCACACAGGAGAACAGACTTTCTGTCAGGGAACGGCGGTATAGCAGCGCTGCAGCGCAGTGAGGAGACACACTGCGTGTCGGGCCGCGAATGCGCGCGGGACCGCGCCACAGCTGAGCACCAGCTGTGAGGAAACGATATCCCGGACTGCCGGGATACCGCCGAACGGCCGCGGTGAGGGGACGCGGGCCGTCAGAGAACAAGTGAGTGTGCTGTAAGCGGGGGTATTGGAATGGTGAGGAGACCACCTGGGAAGATAATGAATTGAAGGGGGTGGGCAATGCTGGGACTGCCATTAAGGATAAAAAGTACAGCCCTGCAAACTGTGACAAGCGCAGGGTTGCAGGGAAAACTCTGCAGAAAATGAATATAAATATATATATATATATGTAATGAGTTATATATTGTGACAGGGTACATGATTCCATGTATGTCAGTGAGAGGTTGTAAAGATCAGCTTTCCCTGTCTTAGAAAGGGTTAAGCCTGGCCAACAGGAAAACCTCCTCTCTCTCCCTATTAATTACGCACACCTGATAGAGACTGGAGGAGGGAGAGCTCAGCCTGAGGCATGCTGAGCTGAACAGGACAGGTTGGAGACTGTCTTCTTTGGAGAAAAAAGGTCTGTCACAGACAAACACTTATTTGGCTATTATTTGTTTATTTGTTTTATACTGGAGGCTGGAATAGCCCCTCCAGTACACAGTAGTCAGGGACCGTACTGTTAGTTAGCTTCCTAAGCTGAAGTAGGCCGTTTTGTTTTTGTATTATTTCTTTTGAGTGCAATAAAGCCATATTTATTGCTTAAGTTCAGCGACTTTGCTGCATTACATTACCGCTATTCCGTGCGACCTTGTCACAATATATATATATATATAATATATGTAGAAGCCCTTGAGGAAAAAATTTCAATGTACTTATCTGGCTGGAGCAGCAAGAAAGAGGAAGAATATCACCTGTACCTCACCTTTATAACATACTCCTGTTACCTGATTGGACAGTCTACCTATGTTCATTTGCATACCTATCTGTGTAACGTTTTTTCTTTTCATTAACTCTCTTGCTGCTGGATGACAGTAAAGAAAGATTATAGCATAATACTCGCCTCCTGTTTGCCATAAAATTACATTTTATTCTCAATCACTCATATTTCATTTGTTCAACAGAACCCTTTATTAATAAAGGAATTATTCTTCCCTATGAGGAAAATATTACAAACTGTTAACAATTTTATTCTGGTCAATAGATGCAAAGAATGAATCCAAAATATTGTAAAAAAGACATACGTTTTCAATATGTTTTTAAAGATCTTGAAATCCAGCAAGTGCAAAGATATTAACAAATAGGCTACTGAACCAATATCAGCTGGCAATCTCCTCTACCCTGTGAGGCTACCCTTTTTTTATCCCCTTCCCTAAATTGACAGCTCATAGTGTACTGGGTTGTTTCTTCATAAGTCGTAATGGAGAAACCATCTGAATCCAGGGCTACAAGGAATGGCTTCTGTATCACGGCCTATGGAGAAAGAACAAGGTCAGTAGAGCGTGATATGTTTTAACGGGGACTGTGATGGGAGTGGCAGTTGGCCTCATTTTTTTTAAGTGGGGCTATACTTTATCAAGCAAGCAAAGAAATCACATTTGTTGTAGGGAATAATCTTACTTTAGTAAATTCATTCTTTTACTAGACATATCTCTGTGTAGTGAGCAAACGCTGTTTGAATTGGTGCTTTAAAGCGGGAGTTCACCCGAAATTTTTTTTTAACATTAGATTTAGGCTAATTAAGGGGAGTAGAAACAGGTTTTTTTTTTTAAAACAATGCCGTACTTACCGTTGTAGAGATAGATGTTCTCCCGCCACTTCCGGGTATGATCTTCGGGACTGGGTGCTCCTATTTGATTGACAGCCTTCCGACGGTCGCATACAGCGCGTCACCAGAAAGAAGCCGAACGTCGGTGCGGCTCTATACGGCTCCTGCACACCGACGTTTGGCTACTTTCGGAAACTCGTGACGCGCTGTATGCGGCGGTCGGAAGGCTGTCAATCAAATAGGAACGCCCAGTCCCGCAGCCCATACCCGGAAGCGGCGGGAGAACATCTATCTCTACAAAGGTAAGTACGGCATTGATTTAAAAAAAAATACCCGTTTCTGCTCCCCTTAATTAGCCTAAATCTAATGTTAAAAATTAATATTTTGGGTGAACCTCCACTTTAAAATTTCCTTTCCTGGGAATGCAGTTGTGTTTCTTCACCTTACTGAATGGTTTTTTTTCTGTGCAGCCTTCACAACATGAAACACATGCCTTGTTCTGACCTTTATTTTCGGATCACTAGATTAATACTTGGAAAGCGTACAACCATCACTTAGGATGTTTAAAACATTCTGCATAACAAATGATGTAGGATTAACCTTACATAATACACTTCTGTTTCAGCTTGCAGATAACAAAGAACAAGCATCTGCTGGAAATTGAACCAGTAGGGTCCAACTATTATTATATTTGAGGTGTACCTGTGGGGCCTTTTCTGCTGTAAAAATGCCCCCTTCACATCAAAGATGCACATGGATGCACAGAACCCCCTCAAGTAAAGAAGTATTTGCTGTGTTGGTAATGCTCCAGTCAAAAAGATTGTGTTGTCTGTACACCTTCTTCACTATTTTATAATTGAGACAGTGTACCCCAACGTGACAGCAGTGCAGTGTTCCAACTCTTTGTTTCCAACCTCTAATGCTGCGTACACACGACCGGATTTTCCATCGGAAAAACCTTGGATGTTTTTTCCGATGCAATTCACCTCAAGCTTGGCTTGCATACACACAGTCACACAAAAGTTCTCTGTACTTTCGACAGTCAAGAACGCAGTGACATACAACACTACGACGAGTCGAGCATGCGTCGAATTGTTTCCGAGCATGCGTCAGAATTTTACGCATCGGAATTGCTACAGACGATCGGATTTTCCAATAGAAATTTTTTTAGTCAGAAAATTTGAGAACCAGCTCTCAATCCTTTGTTGCCGGAAATTCTGGCAGCAAAAGTCCGATGGAGTATACACATGGTCGGAATTTCCGTTCAAAAGCTCACATCGGACTTTTGCTGTCGGAATTTACGATCGTATGTACGGGCATTAGAGGGATCTACCTAGGAAAGGTAACAGAATCCCCCCGAACAAACATCCTACATTACAGACGCCTTCGGTACAGATCCCCTCTGTACAGATATCCCTAAATACACCCCCCCCCCCCCCCTCAGTAAAGTACAGATACTTCCTGTATAGTCCTCCATTAAAGAGGAAGTCCTCCTGTTTGCACTGTTTAGGAGATATTAACTGTATAAGCCGCCGCTGACGTCATTGGGGCATGCGTGCACTGAAGAAACGCCCGATCGTGCTGTTTCTTCAGGGCCCTGTGGCGTGATCGGCGGGATCTGCGCGCATGTGTGGGAGTGATGTAATCACGGCTCCGGCCAATCACAGCGCCGGAACACGCAAACCCGGAAGAAACTCTGGCGAAAATGTCAGCCGTCTCAGCATGTGAACGCAAGCGGGAGACATGTTGCTGGTCACAGCGGTGTGCGGGCGCCGCTGCAACTGCTTCATTCTAAGGTAAGTATTTCATAACGAGCTAGTATGCGATGCACACTATCTCATTATGCCTTTGTCTTACAGGTTTTTATTTTGGGGGGTTTACAACCTCTTTAAGTGATAGAGTTCCAACTCTTCATTTTTGATGTCTAATGCCCCGTACACACCATCACTTTATGTGATGAAAAAAAACGAAATTTTCTGTGAAGTAAAAAATGACGTTTTTGAAACTTCAATTTTCAAAGACGAAGTTGCCTACACACCATCGTTTTTCTCACAATGTTCTAGCAAAGCGAGGTTACGTTCTCACCACTTTTTCCATTGAAGCTTGCTTCATAAGTAGCTTCTGGGCATGCGCGGGTGAAAAAACATCATTTTAAATGACGTTTTTTACTACACACGGTCAATTTCTGTGAAGTAAAAAATGACGTTTTGAAAAACGACACATAAAATTGAAGCATGCTTCAATTTTTTTGGGTCGTTTTTTACAAGACATAAAATGACGTTTTCCCCCAAACACGGTCAATTAAAGTGACGTTTTTAAAAACTGCGTTTTTTTTCATCACATAAAGTGATGGTGTGTACGGGGCATTAGAAGGATCTACCTCTCTTCATGGATCTACCTAGGAGAATGATCAGCCTCGAGGAATCAACCTCTAGGAAATGTATAATATACTATTTATATAGTGCTGACAATTTATGCATCCCTTCTTGCATAGTATACTTTCACATCAGTCCTAGCTTATAGTCTAGCTAAGCTAAGCTAAGCAGGAGTCAAACTCAATTTCATTGCGAGCAGCATCAGCATTATGGTTGCCCACAAAGGGCCTGTTGTACTGTATCTGTAAGAGTATATACATTTATCTAAGGCTTTTTTTTTCTCAGGGAATGGGTGCAGGAACTCAGAGTTCAGAGGTGCACTACATACAGAGTGCAGAGTTTGGTGGGGTTAAGGAATGCACTACATACAGTGCAGAGTTTAGGGGTGTGCTATGCACAATATGCAGTGTTCAGCTCTTTTTCACAGGCTGTCTACATCTCACGTGTATTCCTCCTTGGCTCTGACCTCTCACAACTTTCCCCACCTCTGCACACATCTCCCTCCTCCTCTCTCCCCCAAATGCTTCCTCACATCCCACCCTGCCCAGTTCTAGTACCTCCTGAAAGTGTAGGTGGCTCCACCTCTCTCTCTCACTTGCCGGAAGATCATTGGTCAGCATCTGTGCACCCAAGCACAGATGGGGGATCACAGTGCAGCTTACCACGGGATGCCCCATCCCACACTGCACCTGCATCTCCCCCCCCCCCCCATAAGAGCAGGGCAGGTAGGGATCTGTGAGAAAAGCTGTTTGTGTAAACACAGAAGGCTTCTGCATTTACATGTGACAGCCACAAGCAGAGAGCAGAGGGTGAGAGACGAAGATGGTGGAACAGAGTTTCAGGCAAAAAAGCCCTGGGTGCGACGGCCGCATGAAATGGCCTGGCAGTGTTTTTTCCCAAAATAAGTCATGCAGTATTTAACCCATAACTTCACAAAAAAAACGCACATTAAATACTGTATGAGTTCATTTTTTTATTTAACGGGAATTTAATGTGCGTTTTTGCACATTATTTTACCACAGACTGCCGAACAACAATGACTCTTTCCTGCATTTACAAGTAACAGCCACAAGGGGAGAGCGGAGGGTGAAAGATGAAAGTGGCGGAACAGAGTTTCAGTGCGATAGCCACATGAAATGGCCTGGCGCACCGGATTCAGCACATGGGCCTTGTGTTTGACAATAACTCTGCAATAACTCATGCAGTATTTAACCCATCAACGTGTAATTCACAAAAAAAACACACATTAAATACCGCATGAGTTAATTTTTTTATTTAACGTGCGTTTTTTGCACATTATTTTACCACAGACCGCCTGCAAAAAATAAATAAATCCCCAAATCCATACCTGTCAGGTCCAGATCTCAACCTACAACCTCTGCTGTGTCTGGCAGTATCTCTTCTTGCTGAGCCACCTAAGATGCTGGACAGCTCCCTGGACAATTCCTTGGACAATCTTGTCTTGAACCTTGAACGCTTTGCTTCTCCCATGAATTTCCTATTTAAGCCATGCCTATGCACTTCCTGTTTGCAAGATTGTTGTGCTCTCTCAGACCAATATCTTGTTTCTTTGTGTACCTGCAGCTGCTCTTATCTCCTCTACCACTTACCTTTGGCTTGTTCCTCAACTACACTACTGCTTAAACCCAACCTGCAACAACTTTGGCTTATGTACTGACTATGCTTCTGCTTGATCCTTACATGCTATCTGGTACTGGACCTTGGCTTGCTCACCTCCTGGTAGAGGGATCCTGAGGACTGTGACCTGGAACTAACAGTCAGCAAAACCCATCTTCACCATCAGGAGCTCTGGTGAATACCAGTTGGTGCTTAGACCCCGTACCTCGGGTGAGCCTGCATCAACCACCAAGGTAATCTGCTTGTTTACTTATCCTGCTGGTTGGTGGGAGCCTCTCTCCTGCTATAGTTATTGGTCTCCCAGCCTGACTGTGGCAATACCAGACCCTTATCAGAGCATGCAGCCCAGCAGGCTAGGAAAATGGGGAACGAGTGGGCCCCCTATCTGAACCATACATGGTCACATGCCCTCAATATTGGGGGGTGCTTTGGGGGGACCTCCTCCCCCAAAACACTTGGTCCCTATGTTGATGAGGATAAGGGCCTCTTCCTCACAATCCTGGCCCAGTGGTTGATCATGATTGACAATGAATATACATTGGGGAACATTGTTTTTATTTTTTATATGTACCCCACTCATTCACTTGGGGGGGCAAGATCTGAAAATCTGTTTCAGATTAGCACTTGTCCTCATCAACAACCACTTCATGGTTGTGGAGAAAATACCCTTGTCCTTTCCAAAGCAACCACCATTTTGTGGGCATGGTTCAGGAAGGGAGAACAATATAGTCCCCCCCTTTTCTTTTCTACCGGCTGTATGCTTAGATAAGGGTTTCGTATGGATTTTGGGAGGGACCCCACTCCAATTTTTTATTTATTTTTTTACTTTTGAAGTGAGAAACACTGGTCTCTGTGTGCAAGGCTGACCATAGATGAGTTATTTTTTTCGTTCAACCATCAAGAGGGGGAATCCTCAACGCTGTGCTATTGTATTCTGAGGCTTCCCCTCTGTTAGAATACACTGATCAGAGCTGCTGAATATAGCCAACAGCACTGATCGAGTGGCAACAATCCGACAGTACAAAAGGTAAAAAGATAGATCGACTTCTGTACAACCACCTTGCCCGTACATGGATCAAAATTTGTCTGGTACCTGCTCAATCAGCCGAATTTCGATCCATGTGTGGCAGTGTATCTGTGATGATTTGACAAGCCTCTTGCTGAGCCAGTCCTATAGCTCTTCAATTAGGTAAAACTTAGGCTCCCTGCTTATTGAGGAGCTCTAGTTGTGACTGGGGGTTCTGGGGCATGTTGGACCTCCTGTTAGACTGCTGGTTACACAAAAAGAACATCTGTCAAAATTTACTGCTGTTGTATAGGGGCTCAGTTATACAGAAGAAAGCAGTACAACAAAAAAATAAGGATTTTTATATGATGGGATAACCACAAATGGACTTTAAATAAGCCTGTGTACATTATTACATCCTATTCTAACAACATATACTGTTATGCCACATACACACCATCACTTTATGTGATGAAAAAAACGACACTTTCTGTGAAGTAAAAAATTAAGTTTTTGAAACTTCAATTTTCAAAGACGAAGTTGCCTACACACCATCGTTTTTCTCACAATGTTCTTGCAAAGTGAGGTTACGTTCCACCACGTTTTACCATTGAAGCTTGCTTCATAAGTAGCTTCTGGGCATGCGTGGATGAAAAAACGTCTTAGAAAACTACGTTTTTTGCTACACACGGTCAATTTATGTGAAGTAAAAAGTGCACTTTTGAAAAACGACACATAAAATTGAAGCATGCTTGAATTTTTTTTGGTCGTTTTTTACAAGACATAAAATGACGTTTTCCCCCACACATGGTCAATTAAAGTGACGTTTTTGAAAACATCATTTTTTTCCATCACATAAAGTGATGGTGTGTACGCGGCATTAGTCCTTGGTAGAATTTTTTTTTTTTACTACAGCATTTAACTTTACATATTTCACAATTGCACTTATACTGTATGTAAGTTTTTGTATTATGTGAAAATATTCTCACTGTACCAACCAATAAATCCTGCACCCCATGTTATTAACTGACCCTGCTGCAACACCTTCTGCATATGTACTATATATGGCTTGAAGCACAAGGATCACAAGTGAATCACAGTTATTCTACTTTTCCCTAGAATGCAATGTGGAAGGAAATGAGGCAATTGCTTATTAAAAACAGCATATCTAATAAAGTCATGAACTTCCATGTGTGATTTCCCCACCCTTTTGGGAATAAAAAGCTTCTTCCACATTAGGGAAAATTAGAAGATACCAAAAGAACAATTTCATACCAATATGTTCATACAAACTATTCAATACTCTTAAAATAAAAGGAATTCTTAGAAGAAAAAAAATAATAATTTTGCAGAATAATTGCAATACATGCGTATTTCTTATGCTTTTTTCTCTTTAGAGAGCCTGCAACTACAGCAAAATACCTGTGGAACCTGGCAGAAATGCACTCAGCGCCTAATGACCTGCTGTGAGCTTAGTGGGCGGTGGTATAGCTCAGTATACAATCAATATAGGCATCACGCTTGAAGGGAAACGGTTATCGCTACAGTAAGGTTAAGGGTTTTAAATAGCATCATAATAGTACATAACATGGCGCTATGTGTATAATGGTCCCCAGGGCTTTTTTCCGCAAACAATAGGTGCTGTAACTCAACCACAACCCTCCAAAACCCCTCCCCCACACACACCCTCCAAATCACATCAAATAGTGGGTGTGGTCAGATTTCATAAACACAGAGTGCAGAGCTGTCACTTGTAAACACAGAAACCAGACTTCTGTGTTTACAAGTGATTGTGATGAGTAGGCACCAAAGGGTCTGAGCCAGAGGTGGTGGAACTGTGTTCCACCAAGTCCCACCTGAAAAAAAGCCCTGGTGGTCCCCATAGCAACATGACAACAAAGCAGGGTTATAAGAAATGGCGAGACGTCACAGCGCTCCAAACCCTCTAAAAAAGTCACATGACTATGACACATTGTGTAAGGGCGGAGCTGGTGACGTCACAATGTCCTAACAAGGAAGTAAGAGAATTTTTGTCCAGAGCATGGCCATCAAACTATCTCTAGCGGGAAAGTATATGTGCTTTTTATCTGTGGTGTTCCATTGTTTTGCACAAATAATTGTGAGAGTATTTTCCCCTTGCCTCTCTTGTCCGAAACAACTGGAAATAAAGCATAATTTTTCTTACATATTTTAAAGTTACATTTTTTTAATGGTTGCTTCTTGGTTTCTGGCCTAGGCCAAAATGATGTTATACATCCCAGGAGTCTTGATGGAAATGTTTTTCTTTGCATGAGTGGAAGAAAAATTTTTCCCTGCTAAGTATACCCTCCTGCCTGCATGCCCGAGGTAAGGGTGGATGGATTCCAGGAAGTAAATGCTGCATGAATCATCCGCCCTTACTCAGGATGGCTGTGGCTGGATCAGAGGAGCGTCAGGTCCCAGGAAGAATGCCGGTAGTGCGGGCAGCGCAAAGCAGGGACATAGCAGCAGGCTGATCACAGCAGAGAAGTGCAGCAGGCTGGTCATAGCAGGTAAGTGCAGCAGACCCCAGTGGGTAGGCACCTTGGGTGCATCACAACAGGTGGAGCAAGACAGGAAGCATAATCAGGAGTCGTAGCTAAGGTCAGAGAACCGGTGGTCAGCAAACTGGAGAACAGAGATGTGGTCAGGGATCCCAAGGTCATACATGAAGAAGATCTGTGGACAGGCCATGGTCAGAGCCAGGAGAAAGACACAAGGTATCCAAGAGCAAGCCAAGTTGGTATTGGGTAATTCAGAAGCACAAGCACATGAATCAGGAAGCTGAAGATCAGTCAGGGGCATCCTGTGGCAGGCGCAACACTATAAAGTGCCTCATGCGCTGTGGCATTAGAAGAATGGTGATATCTCTGACTTTTCAGTCCAACAAGACTGTCTTTTACTCTGAAAATTCCTCTATTGCCGTTCTATGGAAGCAGTAAGGTTTAAAGAGCACACCAAATTCTTAAATAACTTCTTTATTAACTTCACTTTTCTTCATAGATAACACTGCTGCTTTGCAGCAGACAGTCCATGTACAAACACGTGTTGAATAAGTATCACAAAATGGCGGTTCTTTCTTCAGTATTTATACTCTCTCTCTCTCTCTGTAAGTTATCAAAGCATTCTCGGATTTCTCTAAGGCCTCGTACACAGGGACGAACTGTCCGATGAAAACGGTCCGCCGGACCGTTTTCATCGGACATGTCCGCTCGGAGATTTCTGTCTGATGGTTGTACACACCATCAAACAGAAATCCGCGCGGACACGATACGCGGTGATGTGGCCGCGCCGTTGCCGCGACGGACAGGCTTCCAGCGGACATGTTTTTTAGCATGCTAAGAAACATTTGTCCGTTGGAAACCTGTCCGATCCGCCAGAAAATTGTCCGGTCGGACGTACAAACGACCGAACATGTCCGCTGAAACTGGTCTGCGGACCAGTTTCAGCAGACATATTCGGTCGTGTGTACAGGGCCTAAAAGGTATGACTGTGGTTTGCAGTGTTGCTTTAGTTCGGTAATGAGTTTGGTGCAGTTAGCTTGTTAGAGTGGATGGATGGATGTGACTTAGTTCGGTGGAACTACAGTTAGGGCGGTTAGATGACTTTGTTTGGTGGAACTACAAGTGAACACACAACTAGATCAGTTTACAGTTCTGATCACACTATTTACAATAAGAACATATATATATATATATATATATATATATATATATATAACTTGTGTAACGTACCTATTTAGGCCCTTGCTTCCATAAAACTGAACTCTGTGGGCCAGATTCACATACAATGGCGTATCTTTCTGCCGGCGTAGCGTATCTTTTTTCCGCTACGCCGGACCAGCGTGGAGAGGTAGGTAGGGTATTCACAAAGCACTTGTGCCTAACTTTGCACCGGCCTAACTTAATTTCCTCGGCGTAAGTGTAAGTGGGTGTGACCTTATGCAAATGATGTTCTGAACGTGGAGCAGTGATTTACGCCCGGCGTATCATGAACGGAGCATGCTCAGTACGTTCGTTCCCTTCTGAGCATGCTCACAACTATCCCGGCCCAACTTACAGAGATACGCCGGCCCAACTTACGCCCAGCCGATGCAAAAGTACATCCAGTTTTATTCCCCCCCCCAGGGAAGGTACTTTTGCTGTGAGATGGCTGCTCCCGTTTCCCACAGGCAGAGGAGGAAAAAAAACTTTAACACCCAGGAGATGTCAGCCCTCATAACAGCAATGGAGACTTATGACCAGGGCCGCCATCAGGGGGGTACAGGCAGTACACCTGTAAGGGGCCCAGATGGGAACCCCCCCCTTTTTTTTTTATAAAAAATATATATTTTTTTAATATATTTTTATTTATATTTTTTTGATGGACAAGAAGGCCTGGCTTGCAGTCTCTGCTCTAATTCATTTCAAAGGTGTTCTATCGAGTTGAGGTCAGGACGCTGTGCAGGCCAGTCAAGTTCCTCCACCCCAAACTTGCTCATCCATGTCTTTATGGACCTTGCTTTGTGCACTGGTGAGCAGTCATGTTGGAACAGGAAGGGGCCCTCCCCAAACTGTTCCCACAAAGTTGGGAGCATGAAATTGTCCAAAATGTCTTGGTATGCTGACGCCTTAAGAGTTCCCTTCAATGGAACTAAGGGGCCAACCCAACCCCTGAAAAACAACCCCCCACCATAATCCCCCCTTTCATCAAATGATTTGGACCAGTCCACAAAGCAAGGACCATAAAGACATAAATGAGTGAGTTTGGGGTGGAGGAACTGGACTGGCCTGCACAGAGTCCTGACCTCAACACCTTTGGGATGAATTAGAGCGGAGACTGTGAGCCGGGCCTTCTTGTCCAACATCAGTGCCTGACCTCACAAATACACTTCTGGAAGATTGGTCAAACATTCCCATAGACACCCTCCTAAACCTTGTGGACGGCCTTCCCAGAAGAGTTGAAGCTTTTATAGCTGCAAAGGGTGAGCCAACCCAATATTGAACCCTACAGGCTAAAGGATCGCACACACGATCGAATATTCCGATGGACGTGTTTTGTCGTATAATCAAACCGTCTGTACGCTCCATCGGACAAAAGAGCAGAAAAACTACGTTGTTTCGTGAATGTTGGCTGAAAAAGTTCTGCCGTCTGTATGCAGAACAAGTTCACGGCCAGTGCCTTTCGGACAAAAATATATATATAATTGTTATTATCATTATTATTAAAGGGCCCAGAGGTCCCGGATGGAAAGCCCCCTTTATTTGGTAATTTATTTTTATAAAAAAAAGGGGGGTTGCCATCCGGGCCCTCTCCAGCTGACTTGAGCAAGTCTGGTGCAAAGTTGCCCCTGCTTTATGAGGGGTAACTTTGCGCCGTAATTTCCAGTTACGCTCACCGGGAGTAGCCTGCGCCAGTCAAACGTAGTTTTGTGAATCGGCGTATCTCCCTCATTTGCATATTTAAAACCAAAAAACCATGGCCACGCCAGATCCGTCCAGCGTAAAGATGCGCCCACGCCGCTCCGGCGTAGAAAAGATACGCCGGTAGGAAGAAGTCTATTTTGAGGCATATCTGGTTCTGTGGGTACGGCGCAGAGATACGCCGGAGCACATTTTGACTTACGCCGCGCATCTCGAGATATGCCGGCGTATATGCTACATGAATCTGGCCCACAATGTCTGCTCTGCTCTCTGTCTTCATGTGGAATGAATTTGCAGCACATGTACAGTATTAGGAACCTCCCAGACAGAATGAATGCAAAGGTGGCTGTGATAGGTCAAGACTCTGCTCAATGTGAGATTAGCTGTGATTGGGCAAGGACTCCTGATGAGTCACGAAAGCTTAACTCTATGCTTTCTGGTATGAATTCTACTGTGTAATTTGAGCTTACCTTCACTGTCATATAAATAAACGATTCTTAAAGGCATATTTTTTTCTTTTGCCTCTGTGAACACAACATACAACTGTTATATGACATTCAAGCATAAAATCACAGTGAATAACTTTGCTTTGTCTCGCACATATAAACATGTGCATTACATTTAGGTTCTTAGCAGGTTTAGCTGTATATACATGTAGGTTATATTAGCTACCTAGGACAGGTTCTAGCTGGCCATCTACACATCCGTAAGCAACAGTCATTCTTTTAAAGGCCATAGGGTGTCAGAATCTACTGCAGGTGGTAATAAGATATTGTTGGTATTGCCCACTATGCCAGGTTTTTGGGCAAGTCTCCTCTGGCTTGTTCCCTGACACCAGCATACAATTCAGGGGTTTTTCTATCTAGAGGCACAGGCAGCAATGACATCTTCGGGGGATCTAATCCTTTCCTGCTCTACAACTAGAAAAAAAAGGTTTGGCCATACATACAGTTTCCTATATAAAGACAGCCCAAAAGCAGAACAGTTTGGATCTATGCCAAGTAAATCCTCTTCTTCGGAACTGCAGCGATTGTTTCGATTGTCAAGAATGGTATTCACATATTGTTTTTTACATCCTTTCTTCCAAATATGAAATTTCAAGGAATACTTTCAATGCAAATGAATCATATACTGTATACTGCACCTGATTTCTCATTTCCATATTGGGGAAGAACTTCAGATTAGGAATGCTGCCAGCACGGCATGTCGACTTCACACCAAAATGGCACACAAGAGGAAGTTCTTCACATCCAGCAAGGCTGAGAAAACCTTGTAGGACAGGAAAGACCAAAAAAAAAGAGGAAAAAATAACTCTTTCAACAAAGAGTTTCCTTGTGTTTGCCCTGAAGCAATTATTTGAAAAGCGTGAAAAGCCCTAAATTAAAAATTATAAAGCATCATGAAATGTGAAAATGTGAAAATAAAATAAAAGTTGAACTTCAAAAGGCATTGAATATATAAGCAGCTTGAATTAAAGGATTTATGTTAAAAATACTAACAAAAAAAAGAGAAAGTTAAATTTTCCATAGGTAAATGCCTGCAACTATAATTCGAGTCTGTGCACAGCAGAGTCAGGAAGCCATATTTAGCTGCCATGACAGTAGCAGATTCAAACCAACCATCACAAATTAGATTTGCATTGCTTATTTACAGTTTTCTAACCAGTGCAGACAGGCTACTATACAATAGAGTGAAACTAGGATGATTCATCCCTGTAGTCTTATCTGGATCTACTGTAGCAGAAATTAGAATTTATTAGGTGGTACTATATGATTTCTACTTTTAAATGGATAAAGAAAAGACTTCAGATTGATTGTTATATATGCAAAACTGACAGCATCTGTCCAGAGTCATCCACAGCAGGAGAAATCATTTTAAAAATGGCAATGGAATTAGGCCCCTTTCAGACGTGTGGCCAGTATGTCCGTATTTCATCCATCCGTTTCCAGATGAAATACGGACATACGTGTATCCCTATGGGATAGCGGGTGTCAACAGATGAACATCCGCTGACACCCGATCTCATCGGTCCTCGCTATGGTCCGATTCTGCAGATGGAGGAAAATACAATTTTTCTATGCGTCTGCAGAGCGGATCGGATGAACACGGACAGAGGGTCTGTGTTCATCCGATCCCCCCATAGGGGAAAGTTGAGATCTGATAGGGCGGTCGCTGCACAGTGTGCAGGGACCACCCTGTAATCTGCCGATCCCCGCTGAGCAAGCGGATATTTAAGGAACGGATCCTCACGTATCCGATAGTGTGAAAGGGCCCTAAGATATAATGTATTTTGTCTATGTTGGTTTTCTCAATACAATATACAAATATACACATAGTGCTTATATTGAAAGCAAAAATGATCTCTACTGCAATAGCTATCTTCTTTATTACAAGGCAAACTGTAACCCAGCGCCATGGGCTATCTGCAACTATATACTGTATATATTTACAATAAACAGAATGCAGGTTTGTCCACTACTACACTACCGAGTTAAAGTGAACTTTGCACTACAAGCCAGGTCTGCCTTTTGTAATATGAAAATTCCCCATAAAAAAGGAAAGTAATGATCTGGAAGTTCCATTTTATTAATTTTTTACCATATGTACCTGTAAGTCATAAAGCTAATGACTATCTTTTTCCGACAATTTATACATTTATTTTACAAATAATGGAAGTATTCCTACTCTACTATAAGTCGAATTTTCAGAAATACTTCCTCTACCAGGAGTCACACCAGGCAGTGTTGCCAACCTACCAGAATTTACTGACAAACCACCCAAAATGTACTGGCACAGACACGTTTTTACTGCCATTTCCAAAAGTAAAAAAAATTAAGTTTTAAGTGCAAATATCAGTATTTAGGCTACAAACAAGTACAATATGCAATTAGCAATACGATTTAAGACATAATTCATAATAATACAAAAAACATATTTCTTATTTTATTTTCGATATAGTAAGTAGCTCAGGGACACGATTAGATTGGGTCAGGCACACACACATATGAAACTGACTCTCAAGGCCCGTACACACGATCTGACTTTTTGACAACAAATGTCCGACGGACCTGTTTTAGCGGACAATCTGACCGTGTGTACGCTCCATCGCACAAACTTTTTCGCTTTTTCATCAGACAAATGTTCGCTGTGAAAACAGACAGAATTTCCAGCATCAAATGTCCTACGTTGGCTAATCCGATCGTGTGTACACAAGTCCATCGGACTAAAGTCTAAAGTACAAACACGCATGCTCAGAACCAATGCTAAAGATCAGACAACAGTAGCAGAAGTTGCCCAAAGGGTGGCGGTAAAGAGCAGAAAAAACACATAGTACGTCTATTACGTCCAGGGCTCAAGTCCTGCGGGAACGCGTGGGAACGGAGTCCATGCACTTTTTTCACAGCAGGAAAGCAGTTCCCTTTGCAGGACTAGAGCAGCCGAGCCGCCCGAGCCAATCCTTCACTAAGCGGCGATGCCCAGCTCGAGTCACTGTCAGGGGCAGGCGAACCTTAGTAATCCTTTATGTTACTGGCCGCTTCCTGTATATGGATTCATCGGGTAGTGTGGACTAATGGAATATTTGAGGTAACAGTGATCACAGAATATTTATATTTGTCATAAATTATAGGAAAGGGAGACATGAGGGTAGAACAAGAGCACTAAATTTTAAAAGAGCCTACTGTACTAACCTGTGCTCTATATTGAATGCTACCAAATGGCATTTTTTAATGCATTCCTCTGGGCAACAAATATAAAAGAACATACGTTAAACCTGGGTGGCTAAATTATAAGGTAAAAGGGCATATTAACAAGAAAAATCTGTCCTTTAAAAAAAAAACTGGAGGTTTTACCAAAACGACGAGTGCAATAAAAAAAATCAATTACTCGAGACATATTGCTAAAAACAGTAAAAAAAAAAAAAATGTTTTCAAATAAATTAATAGTAAGTCCAACAAATGTGTAAAAGTCAATTTTGTTTTTAAATATATTAATAGTACGTCCTAAATAAAATGCCTTATGCAAGAAAAAGTGCCTAAGTGTCCCATGTGCTTTACAACCACTGTTGTACTTTCCACTTTAAGCCTTCATTCACTGTGTGCGACCTCTACCATCACAAACCATTTACCAGATGTATAGACCCACTGCTGAGTAGGGTCAAAACATGCTTAGGATCGTGGGTGGGTTCCCCCACTCATCCACTTCACGTATTCGACAGCACCACCTCAATCCTCCTGCTCTCCAGGGCCTGCACAGCTTATCTCTCCTAAGGGGTTCCACCACTATTGTTCATCTTTACTCATCAGTCAGATAGATCCGCAAATCACCAACATAACTCCTCTTCTTTTATTCTCACATGGATGCAAACATGGGGATAAAATCCAATAGAACTTTCATAGTGTAACACTGTTTTATAATTAAAAACATACATAAAAGCAATAAAACTCACTATGCCTCGTGCTGTCCCCCAGTTGTGTTTTTGGCTTTCACTGGGTTCTGTAAACCTGGATTGGGATATGGAGCCTGAAGGTTCCTACATGTTTTAAGTGGGATGGAACCTTTAATCCCATGTCAGTATTTTACTGGATGCCTTCAGCCTGTGTGAACACACACGTGTGCAAGGTCATTTATACTCAAGCCTGAGGATAGCTCAGGGTTCCCAGTTTGGAGACAACTCCCATTTTGAAGACAGGGGGGTAAGGGGTGGCTCAGCCAGGAGTCAAGAGATGGAAGGTCTCAACTAGGGGTCAGAGGTGCCCCAGCCATGAGACAGGAGGTCTCATTCCAGGAATCAGGTCAGCTCATATCGGGGTGTCAGGAGACCCCTGTCCAGAGGTCAGGAGTGGGCTGTGCAGCAGGGCACTGCAACTAAAGGCTGAGTGAGCAAAAAGCAACAGGAGAGCTTGGCAACACAGTCAGGGGGACTGGTAAGAAGAGCAGAAGTGCTTTTGACATGATAGCTAGGTGACTCAGCATTTTCAGTTAAAAGTTGATGTGAAAGAACCCCTGCTTGGGCAACTGATGTGAACTTTTTCCTTCATTCTTTCCAATAGAAGTGGGCTGCCACGCCTTAAATAAAATTTGCACTGGCACAACTCATTGGAAAAGAAAAGCACCTAGCATAATCAGCCCAACACCACACATGATATCAAGATAGCCCCAATGGTGTAAATCTACTATAGGCTTAGGAAAACAAAACAGCAAAGAAGTACAAATGTGAAAGTTCATCTAAAAGCAATTTCATGTAATATGTGCAATAGTAGCTCAAATGTGTAATCTCTTCAAGACAATTTACCTTTTGGAACTTTGCATCAGGACCTTATGTTTTCTGGTTACTCTATGTTGTTTTACAATATGATGAATCAGTGACCAAGTGTTATTAAACAGTAGGAAGGATGTAAAACCTTCTGAGAGTTCATAATCTACCACACATCCTAATTATAAGCATAACAGAGTGTAGAACAGCCTACTGATGTACTCTATATCATTTGGTCTGTCAAAACAACAAAGGATTATAGTTTCTAAGCATTGGAATGCAAGAATCTTAAATGGAAAATGTGCAAGTCCAATGAAATGCTAAACGACTGTTTAGAAGGATTATTTTTTCTTTCCTGTTTGTATCCATGCCACACTCTACTTAGGCAATAGAGAAGAAAATGGCGATATGCCAAAGAATAGTCATAAAAAATACTTTATTGTAAAAAATAGGAAATGCCTTTTAACTTACATCCTTAGCTGTACTCAGGAGGAAAGCCCTGTAAGGTAAACCAGCAATGAACTAGCAAATTGCTATTACTTTTCTGACATTATGTCTATGCAGAGAATTGTAATATGTAAAGATAGACGTATTGTATCCTTTGTTTAAAATATAAGCACAATGAACATACAGTAATGCTTACATATTGTTTTAGAGCCGGTTCACACTGGGGCGACTCGTTAGGTGGCTTGACGAGTCGCGTCCCATTCTATGCAATAGAACCGTTCTAATAGGAGTGACACAAGTCGCTCCGACTTAGAAAAATGTTCTTGTACGACTTCGGGGGTGGCTCGGAGCGATTTGCATTGACTTCTATACAGAAGTCATTTTGCTAATCGCCTCTGAAGTCGTCTTCAGGACGACTTGCAGAGTCGCCCTCGAAGTCGTGCCGCTGCAGTGTGAACCGGCTCTTACTTAGTTATATACAGTATGTAGTACCCTGTAGTGTGCTAGAAAGGGCAGTGTACATAGTTTGTTAGTGTAGGTAAATTACCCTGGCTGAGAGCCAGGCTGGGCTAAAACTGGGTCAGGGTGCGTAACTCAGGGAGGCTAGAATGACTCATCAGGCAGCATCTCTGTTACCTCCCCCTACTTGCTGGAACTTTTGAGAAACTTCCAGAAGAATGGGAGGGAGGTTAGGAGGAGCTGCCTGGAGTATTGATGAAGGCCCCAACCAATCCCTGGCCAAATCGGCTGGCAGAGGGAGGGACCTCCTAAATACTCTGGGTCAGTCCAGCAGGTGGAGTTTGGGTGGAAGATTTGAGATAGAGTGCTGAGGAGGCTGTCAGAGGCCCCCTAATCTAAGGGGGGGCTTGGGCCTGGGGCTCGGGTGCTTGAGTGCTACAATACACAGAGGAATCCTGTCCTGGATGCGCGGGGAGCAAGTGTGAGGACAGTGGGAGAAAGTCAGCATGGTCAGGAGATCTCCAGGAGAAGTCAGCCAAGAGGGCCGGTGAATGTGCAGGAGGACTGTGGGAGGACTAGCCAGGAGGGTTAGGAAGGGGGCAGCTGCAACCAGGAGGGCTGGCAGTGCCTGAAGAGGTTGTACTGGGATCAGTACCCATAAGGATGGAAGCAGGACACTGACTTTGCTACACAACCAAATGGGCCCACGGTCCATGCCTGTAATGGGTCTTTGCTTTATCTGACTGATGTGTTTTTGTCAGATCATCTAACAGTGTGCCAGCTGGGTCTGAGAAGTTGTTCTGCAAGAAAGTGATGTGCTGGAGGAAGCCGAGCGTGTAATTAGACTGTCACTGTACATAGGAAAGTTGTCCCTGAAGAGTTTGCTAAAGTCAAATGGGTATCCCATAATACCCCTAACCTCATGCAAGTTATAACTCCTTAATAAATAAAATAACAAAACAAAGCTGCTGTACTGTTTCTTGTCTCAAGAGTACTGTGAAAATTTGGTGTGCCTGGTTGGGGGATTCCTGTTCACCAGTAGCTCCTACAAGGGGTAGCGTTACATTTATAATATATGCAGAATTGTATATATAATATTTGGTAATTATACAGTTAGAAACATATGCAGGACCTAGACAAGTTGAAAAGCGGAAATTCTATTCGCTCATTAGATCTTTCTTTTTTGGCATCATTAGTGTCCCAGCTGCAACACGTGATTTTCGTGCTACAATCAAAAGTGCCTGATCCAACATGCAGAATTTTTTTTTTTCGACCAACAGAATGTTCAGTTTTTGACTTGTCTAAGGCCAAGGAATTTAATCACTTGTAGGTGGGATGCTTTCAGAACAAGAACAGGTCACAGTGGGTGGCAGGTAAAGTTAAACCAAGGTGAGTATAGCAGAACAAGTATCTCAAAAAACTACCCAAGTATTCTAAAGTATGCTAGGTGCACTGTATAGCTTTAGACTAGCAGTGTACCACAGCTAAAAAAGAAAATAGAGAGAATGCAAGTTTGAGAAGATAATCTGTGTGTGACATGCAGTAGATTGCAATACATTACATTTTTACCAAGGTCAGGAAATAATATGGTAGATACATAACTTCTGGTACCTTCCCAGATAGCTATTGCTATACTTGCCAGGCTTCACAAGCTTGTTGCACAATTGCAGCAATTCTGCATTGCATGACTCCAAATCAACTTTCTTTGCAAAAATTCTGCAAGTCTGCTGCAAGTTCTGGTTAAGTTATGTTGTGTAATATGAAAAAAGGTGATGGTGTCTGCGCTGTGTAACAGAGAAAAGAGGGAGGGGGGAAGGGGGAGGGGAAAAGGAGATACAAAGGGCCAGATCCACATAGCGAGTACGCCGGCGTATCTACTGATACGCCGGCTTACTTTCAAATTACCCGCTTCGTATCTTTAGTTTGAATCCTCAAACCAAGATACGACGGCTTCTGGGTTCGATCCGACAGGCGTACGGCTTCGTACGCCTTGGGATCGTAGGTGCAATACTTTGGCGCCCGCTGGGTGGAGTTCGTGTTGTTTTCCGCGTCGGGTATGCAAATTAGCTTTTTCCGACGATCCACGAACGTACGCGCGGCCGTCGCATTCTCTTACGTCGTCTCTAGTCGGCTTTTTCCGGCGTATAGTTAAAGCTGCTATTTTGCGGTGTATAGATAGACTTGCCATGTTAAAGTATGGCCGTCGTTCCCGCGTCGAAATTTGAATTTTTTTTTTGCGTCCGTGAATAGGGATGGACGTAAGTCACGTCTAAGTTAAAAAAATGACGTCGTTGCGATGTCATTTCGCGCAAAGCACAGCGGGAAATTTCGAAACGGAGCATGCGCAGTTCAATCGGCGCGGGGACGCGCTTCATTTAAATTAATCACGCCCCCTACCCGCCGATTTGAATTCCGCCTCCAGAAATACACTACGCCGCCCTAACTTACGGCGCAAAATCTTCCTGGATTTGACTTAAAGCCAGGTAAGATACGGCGGCGTAGCGTATCTCTGATACGCTGAGCCTATCCAATTCTATGTGCATCTGGCCCATAATGTTACTATAATACACTCTATATGCATAAAAAAGTGTCTATATAGACTACCAAATATTTCAGATTTCTGCCTGGATCGATAAGTGAAACAAATATCTCAAAATAACATAAATTACAATAAAGTAAGTGCCACACTATACACAAACAAATAAATAATGCATAAATATGTTGACTTAATATAATAAATATAAGAGCCAAGCAAAGTCAGCATAGAATACGTGCAAAAAAAAAATATTACTGTATATATAATAATATAATAAATATAGGAAAGTCTCTGAGTGGTGGTCCCAAAAAAAAAACAAGTGTTGAGAAATGAGGAGCTTCAGTGTGCAAAGGACACCTCTTGTGACTTCTTAGCAGCTTACCTCACAGCTATTGTTCTAAAGACCTGATAATTCTCAAGGAATACACATCCGATAATATAATCAGCCAGATGGTAGGAATCCCAAACCAGTGAGTAATTTATTTAAAGGAGTTGTAAAGGAAAAACTTTTTTTTGCTGAAATGACTGTTTACAGGGTATAGAGACATAATAGACGTGTATCGTCACGTGACGTCTCCCCTGATGAAGTCACGTGACGTGATGATACGTGTCGAGATTGGAGCACTAGATCCAGCACTCTGACGGCAGACATTAGAGTTACGGCGCCTGCAAGTGTCACCGATCATATAGCTGAAGTATATGTGAGTGTTTTTTACCGTTCTTTACCAATAAATGTGCACAATTTTTTATGGGATTACGCAATGTGCTTCCTTTCCTTTTTTCCTTGACCATACTGCCACCCTTCGAGTACGCTTTGCTGTACATTGGGAGTAGGAGAGATCTAAGAGGAACATAAGGATTTTTTGCGAGCTCGGCGCTCGTTGGGACTGCACTCATTGTTCCATGTGAGTGCAGTAGTGTGTTTACCATCTGAGTCTACTTTGGGGTAACAGAGTTACACTATATACATCCCTTTTCTTTCCATATGGTATCATCCGAGAGTGATTCCCCTGACCAAATATGAGCTCATCGCAGTATCTGCTGTGTTACATAAGGTGCTATAAGCTGTCATTAAAACAGCTTTGAGGTAAGCTGCTTGGCATCACTGGAGGTGTGTGCACTTTTGGAGTTTTTTTACCCCCCAACACGTGTGCTGGTTTCCTGGATTCACCACTCAGAGAATCTCTCTATATCTGCTGGGCATTTAGTCTAGCTGGTGTAAGGCCTTGTACACACGACCGATTTTGTCCGCTGAAACTGGTCTGCGGACCAGTTTCCGCGGACATGTCCGACCGTGTGTAGGGCCTAGCGGACAGTTTTCCGGCCTAGCGGACAGGTTTCCAGCGGACAAAAGTTTCTTAGCATGCTAAGAAACTTGTCCGCTGGAAACATGTCCATCGGACATGTCTGATGGTTAGTACGACTCATCGGACATGTCCGCTGGTTATGACGTATAACCAGCGGCCCGAAA
Source organism: Rana temporaria (assembly GCF_905171775.1). NCBI lineage: Eukaryota > Metazoa > Chordata > Amphibia > Anura > Ranidae > Rana > Rana temporaria. The sequence continues at coordinate 240,304,533 of NC_053490.1, read as the reverse complement.
TCCTGCGCATTCGTCAAATTGATTTGACGCATGCGTGGAAGCATTGAATTCGCGTGTTAGAGAACGTCTGTGCCTTATACGTCACTGCGTTCTCTGTCCGCGGGGATTTTGGTCTGATGGTGTGTACACACATCAGACCAAAAGCTCCCAGCAGACATGTCCGATGAAAACGGTCCGCGGACCATTTTCATTGGACATGTCTGCTCGTGTGTACAAGGCCTAAGGCCCCGTACAGACGACCGAACATGTCTGCTGAAACTGGTCCACGGACCAGTTTCAGCAGACATGTTCGGTCGTCTGTACAGCCGAGCGGACAGGATTCCAGCGTACATTTGCCCGCCGGGCCTTTTTCGAGCGGGCAAATATTTCTAAACATGTTTAGAAACATGCCCGCTGGAATCCTGTCCGTCGGACATGTTCGGTCGTCTGTACAGACCTACCGTACATGTCCGAGCGACCGCCATCCCTCGCATGCGTCGAATGACTTTGACGCATGCGTGGACAGATTGAACTGCCAGGGCCGCGCACGTCGCCGTATCATCGTTGTGGCGACGGCGCGGCCTCGTCGCCGCGTATCGAGTACGCGCGGATTTCTGTATGATGGTGTGTACAGCCATCATACAGAAATCTCCGGCCAGACATGTACGCTGAAAACGGTCCGGCGGACTGCTTTCATCGTACATGTTTGCCCGTCTGTACGAGGCCTAAGAGTTAAATTAGTTACTCACTGGTTTGGGTTTCCTACCATCTGGCTGATTAAATTATCGGATGTGTATTCCTTGAGAATTATCAGGTCTTTAGAACAACAGCTGTGAGGTAAGCTGCTAAGAAGTCACAAGAGGTGTCCTTTGCACACTGAAGCTCCTCATTTCTCAACACTTGTTTTTTTTGGGACCACCACTCAGAGACTTTCCTATATTTATTATATTATTATATATAATCATTTTTTTTTTGCACGTATTCTATGCTGACTTTGCTTGGCTTCTATATTTATTATATTAAGTCTACATATTTATGCATTATTTATTTGTTTGTGTATAGTGTGGCACTCACTTTATTGTAATTTATGTTTTTTTGAAATATTTGTTTCACTTATCGATCCAGGCAGAGATCTGAAATATTTGGTAGTCTATATAGACACGTTTTTATGCATATAGAGTGTTTTATAGTCACATTATCTATCTCCTTTTCCCCTCCCCTTTTCTCTGTTACACAGCGCAGACACCATCACCTTTTTTCATTTGACACGTTTTCTATTTAGAATAGATCACCAGGTGTTTGCAGCAGTGTCCCCTTTAGCTTAAACACCGCCCCAGTTTCACTTAGTAGGATCTTCTGACAGCGCGAGAGTACCTCTTGTCTTTATGTTGTGTAATAGTTATCCCACCACAGGGGCCACTGTGGCTACATTTTCATCATTGCTCCCTGCTGTGTGTAAGTTTTTTTTTTTTTATTGGTGCTGAGAGGTGTGCAGAGAGGTGAGTGGTATCCATGAGATCTGATACAAGGGAAACGGGGGGCTTCAGTAACCAAGCCTGCAATGTTTATCCTCATAACATGTCACAGGAAGCACCCTCATGGCTAACAGAGAATAGAATTAGAAATAGACTTAAAAAACGTAACATTAATAAGTCACTGGGACCAGATGGCTTGCCCCCGAGGGTCCTTAAGGAACTAGGTCAATTTCCAGACCCTTGTTATTTATTTTTAAGAACAGTCAACTGACTGGTATGGTACCAGAAGATTGGAGAAAAGCCAATGTAGCACCAATATTTAAAAAAGGACCAAGATATATCCCTGGGAATTACAGTCAGTTAGCCTAACGTCAATAGTTTGCAAGCTCTTGGAGGGTATAAGGGACTATATACAAGATTTTTGTAATGAGAATGGTATCATTAGCAGTAATAAGCATGGATTCATGAAGAATCGTTCTTGCCAAACCAATCTATTAACCTTCTATGAGGAGATGAGCTGCCATCTAGATAAAGGAAGGCCTGTAGATGTGGTGTATCTGCATTTTGCAAAGGCATTAGATACAGTTCCCCATAAACGTTTACTGTACAAACTAAGGTCTGTCAGCATGAATCAAACGGTGAGTACATGGATTGAAAACTGGCTACAGGGTCGAGTTCCGAGGGTAGTGATAAATAGGGAGTACTCGGATTGGTCTGGTGTGGAAACTGTTTTTTTTTTACTCATCTGGAAATGCCTGTTGCTATGCGGTCCCACGAAATCTGCCTTTGAAACCACCTAGGATTCTGACATCATCTCCCTCTAATGCTCCTGGGAAATGTGTGTCATAATTTCCCAGGATGCAGTGCGCTGTCCAATTATCACTCCCCACCCAAGACTTCCAGAAAGTAAGTGCCTGTAGGCTTCACAATGCCCACAAGCAAAATGACAACGTTGTAGATATAGTTTTATAAATGATCTTTTTTGAATATCTATGCGGATCGGCGGCGGATTGTAAAATAGTAAGTGACCAGATTTACATTATAAAAACGCAGGATGAAAGGACATACATTTAAAAAATGCTAATTGTGGTTGAAACTCCGCTTTAAAAAGGAATTTAACTCCAGAGATAAAATAATAATTCTCCCACTCTACAAGACCCTGGTCTGGCCGTACCTGGAGTATGCCATCCAATTCTGGGCACCAGTCCTCAGGAAGGATGTGCTGGAACTGGAGAGGGTCCAGAGAAGGGAAACAAAGCTAATAAAGGGACTGGAGGTTCTTAGTTATGAGGAAAAATTACAAGCATTGAACTTATTCTCTCTGGAGATGAGACACTTGAGGAGGGATAAGGTTTCAATGCACAAATACTGTAACTGGTGACCCCACAATAGGGATAAAACTCTTCCTCAAAAGGGATTTAAAAAAAACATGTGGCCATTCACTAAAATTAGAAGAGAAGCGGTTTAACCTTAAACTGGGTTCTTTACTGTAATAGCGGTAAGGATGTGGAATCCTCTTCCACAGGCAGTGGTTTTAGCAGGGAGCATATAGCATTTAAAATAAAAACTATTAGATAGGCACCTGAGCGACCACAACATACATTGATATACAATGTAATACTGACATAAAAACACACACACACACACACACACACACACACAGTTTGGACTTGATGGACTTGTGTCTTTTTTCAACCTCACCTACTATGTAAAAACAATTGTTTTCCCCCTTTTAGGGGTCCAGAGGTACCAGATAATTACTACATACTTACAGCATCACTCAGGGCACTAGATGAAGAAGTAAATAATGCTTTATATTTAAAACCACATTTATTAAAACAGTCTCAGGAAGAAATACTCTCACAATGCTTTAGTGCCTCTATTTCCAGTGAACATAGATAAGGGGACAGTTATTTAAAACCATCCCCAATGCATATACAGCTGGTATAATTACACGTGACAGTTAGATGCTTCCAAATATATAGTCCTCGCGTTTGCACTCTTGTGCACAAACATTTTTTAATCCACAAAGTATCCACAACAAAGTGAAATATTATGAGCCCTATTACCTGATTCAGTGGGCACTGAAAATATTTTGCTCCACTATATCACATTTTTTTTTTTTTTTACCTTCTATTTATCTAGACATTCTATTAAAATATATCCCACATAAGCTATCTTATGAAAATGATGTTATTTTTTTTTTTATTTTTTTTTAGAAACTCAGTCAGTAGTGATCTGTGCTGGGAATGAAGACTTCAAATCTTACTGAAGTGATTCCAGTTTAAACTAGAGCCTGTAGTTTCTGTGACCACAGAATCACAGATAATAAGATTCAGATATGTGGCATGACAACTTTCTGGACTAGCCTGTCATATGTGAATCTGTGTTTAAAGGGAAAAGGCAGTGCATTGTCAGCAAATATACATTTGTGTTTTTATTGTAGTGTTTACCTGAACATCATTTTTCATGCTTAGATTTCATAAAAGTATGAAGGTTCTCCCTCTACCAACTATTTGCATGCTTGCATATCAACTGCTAAGGAAAAAATCAGTCTTTATCACTGATAACATTATTTACAATAAGCTATTCACATGCATATCAACAAAACATTTAAAAGACTATTTTTCACCTTTAAAGGGGTTCTCTGCTTTTACTTACTGCCCCTTAAGCATAATCCTGAAATGTGGTAAAGTAAAGTAATTAGGAGTGCAGGGGCGCTGCCCCCCTAATCTCCATGTGCTCTAATTGGCTTTAAAAATGGGTGGGCTTTAAAATGGGTGGGCTTCAAAATTGGCTTCAAAATGGGTGGGCTCAGGGCGCAGAGTACTGCGTCCGGAGCCCACCCACTTGTGTGACATTAACAAATTAATATTTGCTAATGTCTTCCTGTTTCTCCTCCTGGCACATCAGAAAGTGGGTCTTACGACTCATTTTGCCGGGAGGAAAAGTGACCAGATTGGCTGGTAGGAGAAGCAGTGGGGAGCCGTTGCAGCCGCCCAAGGAGCCTTTGAGGAGGTGAAGAAGCTGGGAAACCACCCGGGAAGCCGCCAAAAAGGAGAAGCAGCTGGGAAACTGCAGAGGAGGAGAAGCAGCTAGGAAGCTGCCCGGGAAGCCACAGAGGAGGAGAAGCTGCTGGGAAGATGCCCGGGAAGGTGCAGAGGAGAAGAAGCAGCCCGGAAGCTGCCCGGGAGGCCACTGAGGTGGAGAAGCCGCTGGGAAGATGCCCAGGAAGGCGCAGAGGAGGAGAAGCAGCAAGGAAGCTGCCCGGGAAGCTGCTGGGGTAGCTGCTCGTGACCTAGATGGGGTGAGTAGTGCAGGACGATCGGTGGGCAGTTTCAAAGTGTTTAACATTTGTGAATGCCTACTGTTATTTCTTTTGTGCTTTCACTTATGTAGCGCCTGTGTACTTTATGGTACTAGTGCTAGTTAAATTTAAGGGTAGATCAGAGTATAGTTAAACTCTGATCAAGATTGTTGTACTGGGGTGTTCTTCCAGCCCTGTTGCTGCAGGTGCCAGCAGTGGAGTCGAGGTTTGAGTGCTCTTTTCCAGCAGCCAATCAGGGGGGTTTGTTTTCGCTGTGCATGCTGGGAGGGGTATTTATGAGGCAGACGCCAATGGTTCTGGGTCTTCTTCGTCAAGTGTGGCACCCACCTCCACCTTCAGGGGTGCGTGCCACGCTGTGTTCCTGGTTCCGGGACCATGCTGGCCCAAAGCATCTGAACAGCGAAGGGGACCCAGTGAGTGACTGGGTTCCCACTTTTGAAGATCCCAAGCTGTACTGCTGTTCAGTGGGGAGTCAGTCTGAGGAGCACCATTGAGAGGCTGGCAGGCCAAAAGGGCCTGGACAAACCTGAATCAAGGTAGCCTCACACTGAGGGATTGATCACCTGTCAGTCGGCACCTGGGCGACAAGTTGAAGGAGATCCTGGCGTAACTTATCCAAGGAGGGATAATCCAGAGAGGGTCTGTGGCAGAGGTATCTTTCTGAGGCTCACTGAGGGAGGTCTGTGGCAGAAACTATTTCCTCAAGTTCAAGTTCACCAAGGAGGGTCTGTGGCAGAGACTTTATCCTACAATTGTCTGAGTGATACTCCGGGTCAGTGAGAGAGGCCTGTCCGGGTACACTAAAACCCACTCCTACAGGAGTGGCATAGAGAAGTGTTACGCTTGGGAGCAGGACTGTTTCCCTATCATCACGCCTGAATCTGCTATTCTCCCTTCTTCTTCAACTTTACTTTCCTCACCACAAGTTTACTGTTTTTACCCGGCTGGGTAATAAAGAGCACAGCAAAGAGCACCTGTCGTGGACATTCCTTTACTTCTACTATATGCAATACGCATCATTAACCCCTAGGAATTCGGAGGAGCCATGAGGTAATGTGCCGCCCAAAAATCCAGCAGCTCCACTGGGGGAAATGCTACACTTATTTTGTGTTTCAAAGCCAGGGGGTTCCCCTGGTCAAGGTTTTATGATGGTGTCAGCAGGGGCTGTGCTCCAAGATCAGGCTCTGAACAGACAGGGAACCTAAAATACTCAGCGTCCCCTAAGGAGGTAGAGCTACACTGGTTTTGTCTTTTTTTATAACATTATGAAATACATGTTGTTATGCAAAATGGTGTATTGACATAGTTTATTCCATCATTTCTCCAACAGTAGTAAGCAAACAGCCTGCACTTACCTGACATCTACAGGACAGGAAGCTAATTGCTAAAGCAACTTCTGACAAGAAATACATCTATAAATACAATGAAACATACTATCAACATGGTTTGTATTCTGTATTTTTTTTTACAAATAAAAATAATTTAATTAAATAACATTAATAACTAACTGATTCCAATTTTCTTGTGTTGCCAGTTAGTCGAAACACTTCCCACATGTGTGTATCCTTTGATTATTCATATTAGTTTTGGGGGCAGTAAAAAGGCAGGGTTGAGCTTCATTTTTGACCTTACCCCCACCTGTTCCCCCTTAAGCTGCAAAAAGCAGCAGATGGGGGTGTACACAGTACTTCAAAAAGTATCCCTCCATTGCACCATCACCCACCGAACATGACCTGTCCTGGACTCGCTTCCCGTACTCCCGGAGTCTATGGGTGGCTATCTAGGCAGATGACCTTTCTCTGCGCACACAATAATAGACTGCTGTTTCTTATCTTGTGTCTTTATTGGCACGTTGCAGATTTCAATATACATGTGAGTGACACACGTGATATGCGGTAAAACTGAAAGTAACAAGAATAATATAACATTACCATACAATAATAGACAACATCATACAAGCATTAACTAAGATGGCTAACTACCTCCCTGACAGCCTGTGGAGGAAGAAGAAGAAGATTGCTTACCTCCGATGCCATGGACGGGGAGAGATAGCATGCAGGCCTTGCTGCCTTGATCTTAAACATGGAGATACTAAAAGACCTTCACTTCCTGGCTAAAGAGGATATGACGATTTTGATGTCACATCCTATAAGAGCTAGATAAGAATATTTACAACTATATTAATGTTTGACCAGTAGATGGCGCAAGCGCAACAGCTAACCTGAGACAAACATACTTCTGGCTTACTAATGCAACAACACATTGTACACACAGTGAATTGTCCTTTTTGAACCTGAAAGGTATCCCGGAGACATAACATGACCCATTTAAATAAATGGGGCAGCCTTGTGTGTGCAGTGTGGGCTTCTAGGGGTAAAAACAGGCAGAAAGGAGACAACATATCACCTCCTCATGTCCTTCAAACACCCTCTGAGTAGTGAGGGCACTTTGGAGGGAACTGCAAGAGTAAACGAGTCTCCAAACAATCATTGATGTAGTATTAAGCCCTCAGCGTTTTTCAGCTTAAAGGATAAGTTGAAAAACTGTATTGCGTTACACGCTGCAGGGCTCAAAATTTCAAGTCCTGAGCTACTAGCCAGGCCTCAAGGCATACTCGCCACCAGTTGCCCCGCCCAACCCCTACCATGTCCCGCCCCAGACACGCCCTCATAAATCTCATGAAATTACACTTAAAAGTTTTATGTAGAATTAGGTAATAAATATTAACAACAACTTAATCCGTGCCCAAAAATGCAGCCTGCCCATGTCTACCAATGCAGCAAAATGTCCCCATTTTCCAGCCAGAGTCCCCTTACCCACATTTCAGCCAGAGTTCTTCCCCCCCCCCCCACACATATTGCAGCCAGAGTTCTTCTCCCCCCCACACACATATTAGCCAGAGTTCTTCCCCCCCCCACACACACATATTAGCCAGAGTTCTTCTTTCCCCCCCCCCCCCCCCACACACACATATTAGCCAGAGTTCTTCTTCCCCCCACCCCCACACACACATATTAGCCAGAGTTCTTCCAGACCCCCCCCCCCCCACACATATTAGCCAAAGTTCTTCCCCCACATCCTACCTGTGCTGGGTAGGAGAGGAGGAGCCGCCGCTGAATGGTTCAAACCGCGGGAAACATTACAGCTTTCAATTCAATAGCTGTGTGTTCCCCGCAGCGCGTGTTTTAAACAGCCCCTCCCCTCTTGTCCGGGAAACTTTGATAGACAGATCACCCATCCAATCCTGGGATGGGTGATCTGCCTATCAGTTTTCCGGAGGGGAGGGGCTGTATAAGACGTGCGCTGCCGGGAACACACAGCTATTGAATTGAAAGCTGTAATGTTCCCCGAGTGTAATGTTTCCCCCCCCCAGACACTCGCCAGCCCTCAAAATGTACTCGCAAAATTCGAGAGGCGAGTGTAAATTTTGAGGGCTGACGCTGGAACGCATACGGCGACCGTGCGATGACGTCATCGCCCGGCGCTGTGTGCGTTCCACAGTGGAACGTGGAAGTGCGCCACAAATTAGTGCCTTTTGCACTACAGCTGTCCTGCTCCTATAAACAGAACAATGTGAAAACTAGGAACTTGTTTTAAAATTATCTGATGGTTAAAAAAAACAATAGAAAAAAAACAATCGTTTGTGGGCATGTCCATCGGTTAAAAATCCACGCATGCTGAGAATTAAGTCGACGCATGCTCGGAAGCATTGAACTTCATTTTTCTCAGCACGTTGTTGTGTTTTACGTCACCGCGTTCTGACACGATCGGTTTTTTAACTGATGGTGTGTAGGCAAGACTGATGAAAGTCAGCTTCATCGGATATCTGATGAAAAAATCCATCAGACCGTTTTCAACGGATGGACCGATTGTGTGCACAGGGCATAAGCTGTGCATTCGCAGCTCAGTTAAAATTCTGGCACAGTGTCTGTGTGCTGGGGTGACTGCACTCCTGCGCAGGAGTGACATCATCCTGTACTGGCTAATCAGGACAACTGAAGACCAGCACCTGGAAGAAGCTGGACTGCTGAAGCAAAGGTAGGTGTCACAGAGTTTAGTTTGGCTTTAAGTATAGCATATCATTCTTTATGCCATCAGAGCCTACAGCCTAGAGCCAAAATCATACATCACTGAGGTCCTGGAGCCAAAAGACTATGTGGCAGGTTTTTTATTAGTTAAATGTTGTATAAAGATGAAACGTTTTTCTAACAAAAGCTTTAAGACACTTTAACAATATTGCTTCAGAACTGAATAAATAAAGAAGGAGACAGTACCACTAAGTGTTTTTTATCCAATGGCTATAGGCAGACAGATGCGTTTATTCTGGCATACTTTTTAACCAGACGTTCACAGGACAGTCCAAAAGTGAATCTCTCTGTTTGCTTTTATGTGATCTTTGTTTGCTCACTGCATAGACACAGTCTAGACACTTCTGAGTTCAATACATAAATCAGAGCAGCACTGGAATTTAGGCTTTTTATTGTGGAGCCAGCTATGTACCACAGTTATCTGATAGGTGAAAACACATAGTACACGAAAGTGCTCAAAACAGTGCTGGTGCCACTTAAATTATGTCCAATGGGGAGAACAAGTATTTGATACACTGCAGATTTTGCAGGTTTTCCTACTTACAAAGCATGTAGAGCTCTGTAATTTTTATCATAGGTACTCTTCAACTGTGAGAGACAGAAGCTAATAAATCCAAAAAATTACATTGTATGATTTTTAAGTAATTAATTTGCATTTTATTGCATGATATAAATACTTGATACATCAGAAAAGCGGAACTTAATATTTGGTACAGAACCCTTTTTTTGCATTTACAGAGATCATACGTTTCCCGTAGTTCTTGACCAGATTTGCACACACTGCAGAAAGGATTTTGGCCCACTCCTCCATACAGAGCTTCTCCAGATCCTTCAAGTTTCGGGGCTGTCGCTGGGCAATACGGACTTTCAGCTCCCTCCAAATATTTTTTATTGGGTTCAGGTCTGGAGACTGGCTAGGCCACTCCAGGATCTTGAGATTCTTCTTGCGAAGCCACTCCTTAGTTGCCCTGGCTGTGTGTTTTGTATCGTTGTAATACTGGAAGACCCAGCCACAACCCATCTTCAATGCTCTAACTGAGAGCTTGCGATACATGGCCCCATCCATTCTCCCCTCAATACAGTGCAGTCATCCTGTTCCCTTTGCAGAAAAGCAGAATTATGTTTCCACCTACATGCTTCACAGTTGGGATGGCGTTATTGGGGTTGTACTCATCATTCCTCTTCCTCCAAACATGGCAAGTGGAGTTAAGACCACAAATCTCTTTTTCTGTCTCATCAGACCACATGACCTTCTCCCATTCCTCCTCTGGATCATCCAGATGGTCATTGGCAAACTTCAGACGGGCCTGGACATGCGCTGGCTTGAGCAGAGGGACCTTGCGTGCGCTGCAGGATTTTAATCCATGACGACGTAGTGTGTTACTAATGGTTTTCTTTGAGACTGTTGACTCAGCTCTCTATAGGCCATTGACCAGTGATTAAACACTAGGAATAGTGTGAAACGCGTCAGTTGTCCAGTTCGCTGTTTTTGCTGTGGCTTGTAGTGCTGTTCTATTTTTTAATAAAGGCAACGTTTTCAGAGTGCGGCTGTCCAGAAATATACTTTCTTATTGACCAGGTCCTGCCGTGTGTCAGGTCACCTGTGGCCAGGTGACAAGTGCACCCCATTGGGGTCAGGGATGCACCACAGGGTAGTGAACCCTATAGCCGACTGCTGCTATCAGAGAGGAAGCGTGAACCCAATATCCCGCAGGGCGCAGAGTCTAAGACCCAGCTTTGTGTTCACCAGAGCCTCTAGTGGTGAGGATGGCCTTTGCCGCAGCTGGATCCAGGTTGCGACCCCTGGGATCTACTAGGTCACGCTCCGCAGGGAGAGAGGGGAAGCAGCAAGCAGGATAAGCGATAGTAATGGGTAAGCCGAGGTCAGGGCAACAGGCAGACAAGGGTAACCGAGAGATAGGCAAAAGGTCAGGATCACAGGCAAACAGGAGAAGTCAGGGACGAGCCAAAAACGATACACAGGAAGGTAATCGTAGCGCACTGCAGACAGGAACTTAAGCTAACAACACGGTTGAACAGCACTGCAGACCTGTAGTGCAACAGTTAATATAGACTTCCTGGGATGGCCTGGGTGGGGCCATACAGGGAGGAAGGTGATAAAAAGGCAACTAGAACAGAGTCAGGCCTCTAATGAGCAGATGGAAACAGGTAAGCTGCCAGACTTTATTGCATATCCATGACACCGTGTAGTTCTGGGCTGATCCTTCACCTTCCTCATGATCATTGATACCCCACGAGGTGATACCTTGCATGGAGCCCCAGACCGTAGGGAGATTAACCGTCATCTTGAGCTTCTTCCATTTTCTAATAATTGCACCAACAGTTGTTTCCTTCTCACCAAGCTGCTTGTCTATTGTCCTGTAGCCCATCCCAGCCTTGTGCAGGTCTTCAATTGTATCCCTGATGTCCTTACACAACTCTCTGGTCTTGACCATTATGGAGAGGTTGGAGTCTGTTTGATTGAGTGTATGGACAGGTGTCTTTTATACAGGTAACAAGTTCAAACAGGTGCAGTTAATACAGGTAATGAGTGGAGAACAGGAGGGCTTCTCAAGCCTTGTACACACGATCAGACTTCCATCTGACTTTTCCGTGGATTTTTGTCTGAAGGGGCGTTGGCCATGAATTTGGTATGCATACACACGGCAGAACATGTTCAGCCAACATTCACCAATCATATGGGTTTTCAGCTCTTTACCGCCACCCTTTGGGCAACTTCTGCTATTGTTGTCTGATGTTTAGCATTGGTTCTGAGCATGCGTGTTTGTACTTTTAGATTTAGATTTTAGTCCTATAGACTTGTGTACACGCGATCAGATGATCCGACGTAACGCATTTGTTGTCGGAAAGTTTGAGAGCATGCACAGCGAACATTTGTCTGTGGAAATTCTGAAAACAATTGTCCAATGGAGCATACAGACGGTCGGATTGTCCGATAAAACACGTCTGTCGGACAGTTGACAGTTGTTGACAGAAAGTCTGATTTTGTGTATGGGCCTTTAAAGAAAAAGTAACAGGTCTGTAAGAGCTACAATTCTTACTGGTTGGTAGGTGATCAAATACTTATGCCATGCAATAAAATGCTAATTAATTATTTAAAAATCATACAATGTGATTTTCTGGATTTTTTAGATTCCATCTCTCACAGTTAAAGAGTACATATGATAACAATTACAGACTGCTACATGTTTTATAAGTAGGAAAACCTGCAAAATCGTCAGGGTATCAAATACTCGTTCTCCCCACTATATGTGCACAGTTATATGTTAATAAAAAACCTTATAGATTAAACCAGATAAAAAAGTGTATTGAATGTAAACAAATGCCTATGTGGTCAAAAGTTTATATAAAGTTTATATAAAGGTGCAAAACAATTCCTATATCTTCAAAATTCACGTGAACACAAATAAAAGTGCCAAACAATTCCTGTGTCATCAAAAGTTCATGTGAACACATATAGTGCATCAATTAAATAGTCCAAATATGTGTTAAAATTGTTCCAATATCTTGAACCAATATAAAATCCTGAAAGAATGTGCATTTTTTAAGAATCTTCTATCGATCACCACACGACCACGATAATCCACCACCAGCTGAATTAAATGATCCCACCAGAGGTGTATGCTGGTAATATAATAAACCAACCAGTAAAACATTTCCCTCTGGGGATAATAATCTACAGTATCTGAAGTTATCTCCTTATCATACTCATAAACAGGGATGGGTCCGATGTTCGAGTCGAACATAATTTCAACGCGAACATCGGGTGTTCGTCCATTTGCCGAATAGCAAACATTATGGGGTGGTCATGACAAATTTGAAAGCCGCAGAGTTCACCCTGAAGCACCTCTCAGCCAGGCCTCACCCAGGTCTCTCTGATAGCAATGCTGTTCAGCTTAATAAAATCAGTTGCTTAGTTAAAGAATAAATAAATTGATATTAACATTCTGCTTTACCTATAAGGCAGTCTTTAAATAATATACTTCACTAAGGTAGTTTGGTTGATTAGACCAAATGTTAATATGATCGTTCTTAATTGTTCACACATGTTTTAGTTGCATGCGCTGGTGCACTATGGTTAATTTGTAATCCAAAACGGGGAACCAATAACTGATGAAAGAAACCAGGCAGTCAAACTGCAGTGGCGGGTCTAATGATCCACCCTCCTGCAATACAGTCAGTATGTTAGGGCAGGTGCCCGTCTCACCCAACCAGGTTAAGCCTTGTCCTTCCGGAATGCCTCTGTCTGCAAACTCCGATCAACAGACCGTCCAGCACCGACAGTCTCCGGTCCTCAACAGGTCACCATTGCACTGGGACACCGTCCGATCACTCCGTCAGAGATCCAACGATGGCGATCCGCACAGGCGTGGGTAGGCCTCAAGACTCTGGCCTAGATTTCCGGAGAGACACCTCACACAGGCGTCCTCCTGGGTTGAAGAGGCGGTCCAGAGAGAGCACGCCAAATACGTCCTCCTTAAATTACCTTCCCCAGCAGACTGTGCGGAGTGCTAAGCATTCTGGGATTGCACAGTTGCTCTCTGGGTATAGTAGTTTATCAACTAACTAGGGCAATGGAGTCTTTCTCTGCCTGTACTCCGTTTCCCAACATTCCTTGCTGTACCAGTGCAAAACTGAATAGAAGGTGGCTAGTCATCAATTGGCCACCGAAGGGAGCTGAGTTCCTTCAATATCTGCAAATGGTAGTCCTTGAATCACATAGAAAGTGATAACTTGCTACATATATAATATATATATACAGTGCAGTCAGTGCAGAGTATAAAATAGTGCATTACAGAATTAAGAAAAAAAGCCATGGGGTCCCCCCAAAATCCATACCAGACACTTATTCAAGCAAGCAGCCTGGCAAAGGGAGTGCCCCCCCTCCTGAACCATACCAGGCCGCTTCCCCTCAACATTGGGAGGGTGATTTGGGGTACCCCAAAGACCTTGATGATGGGGACAAGGGCCTCATCCCCACAACCCTGGCCCGGTGGTTGTGGGGGTCTGTGGGTGGGGGGCTTATCTGAATCTGGAAGCCCCCTTTAATAAGGGGAAAAGTAGTGTACATAGAGAGTTTATATAGTTGAAGTGTCCCTGAAGAGACATTTGTTCCAGTCAAGTTGGCATTCCATAATATTCCGTCCCCCATCCAGGTTCAATACCACTAATAAAAAACAAAAAAAACAAAACAAAATTGCTGGCTCAAGTGTGCTTGTGGAAAATGTGGTGTGCCTGACTGTGCAGGGTGCGGGCAGGCCTGATTGTGCAGTGTGCTGGCAGGCCTGACTGTGCAGGGTGCTGGCAGGCCTGACTGTGCAGGGTGGGGGCAGGCCTGACTGTGCAGGGTGGGGGCAGGCCTGACTGTGCAGGGTGGGGGCAGGCCTGACTGTGCAGGGTGCGGGCAGGCCTGACTGTGCAGGGTGCGGGCAGGCCTGACTGTGCAGGGTGCGGGCAGGCCTGACTGTGCAGGGTGGGGGCAGGCCTGACTGTGCAGGGTGCGGGCAGGCCTGACTGTGCAGGGTGCGGGCAGGCCTGACTGTGCAGGGTGGGGGCAGGCCTGACTGTGCAGGGTGGGGGCAGGCCTGACTGTGCAGGGTGCGGGCAGGCCTGACTGTGCAGGGTGGGGGCAGGCCTGACTGTGCAGGGTGGGGGGCAGCTACCACATCTAAGGACTGGTGCAATACTATTACTGTTTGTTCTTGATATGCTTTAATACACAACTGGTTTAAAAACAAAAATCGCCAGTCTCTAGTAGTCATTAACAGTTACAGTATCTTTAATAAAAAAAAGCAAAACACATGGGGGGGTATGGGTTTATTTACTAAAACTGCATGGTGCAAAATCTGGTGCAGCTCAGCATTGAAACCAATCAGCTTTCAGGTTTTACTGTCAAAGCTTATTTGAACAAGCTGAAGTTAGAAGCTGATTGTCTACCATTCACAGCTGTACCAGGTTCAGAGTGTGCCAGTTTTAGTAATTCCCCCCCATTGTGACTCAATAGAGTGTAAAACAAACAGTTCCATAATCTGGCTGTTATCAATGTGTTGGTGCCCTCTACTGTCAGCTCAGTGTTGAAATACTCATACTAATGGCTTGTAATTAATGACCCCACTGAAGAATTATATTATGAGCAACTGTCAGGAAATGAGTCACTGCTTACTGCTAAACACTGTTCTGCCTAGGTATGTGCACTCTGTAACCGGAATGCTGAACAAAAGCAGGAAATGAAATATTAAATCCTAGAGGGAAACAGTTATTTTCAGTAAATCTCTTTAGCACAATTTATCTCTATTGGTTACCTACCTAATCTTTTAAAATAAATTGAAAACAATGATATTAAAAGTAAGATAGCTGTCATCCATCCATACAAAGGACTATTGCACCCTTTAATGTGTTCATTGTATATTTCTGCTAATTCCTCTTTTGTGGAAGTGTAAAACGTTTGGTTTAGGTTAACCCAAATATAATTGTTTTCCCTAGTGATGGGTGGGTAGATGTCAGCTCCTTTATTAGTATTATTATTATTATTATACAGGATTTATATAGCTACAGCTACCGTATTGTCCGGCGTATAAGACGACTTCTTAACCCATGAAATTGTTTTTAAAAGTCGGGGGTCGTCTTATACACCGGTAGCCTAACATGCAGACCGCGGCCATCCATTTTTAAAAAGCCACGCCTCCTCCTTCTGCTGTTCCGTGATAGGCGGAACACTCAGCTTCCCAGCAGAGCCTCTGTTCAGTGTTCCGCCTATCACGGATGCCTTCTAATCCACAGTCTCGGACGAGAGGGCATCCGTGATAGGCGGAACACTGAACACCGTGGCCCGGATTCAGATATAATTGTCTATCTATGGGCGGGCGTAACATATCGCAGATACGGTACGCCGCCGTAACTTAGGGCGCAAGTTCCGTATGCACAAACAACTTGCGCCCTTAGTTACGGCGGCGTAACTTATGTGTGTCGGCGTAAGCCCGCCTAATTCAAATGTGGATGATGTGGGCGTGTTTTATGCATATTAACTGTGACCCCGCGTATTTGACGTTTTTTACAAACGGCGCATGCGCCGTTTGTGAAAAAATCCCAGTGCGCATGCTCGAAATTACGCCGCAAATCGTCATTGCGTTAGACGTGAACGTAACTTACGTACAGCCCTATTCGCGAACGACTTACACAAACGACGTAAAATTTTCAAAACTCGACGCGGGAACGACGTCCATACTTAACATTAGCTACGCCTCATATAGCAGGGGTAACTTTACGCCGAAAAAAGCCTAACGTAAACGACGTAAAAAAATGCGCTGGCCGGACGTACGTTTCTGAATCTGCGTATCTACCTAATTAGCATATTCATCGCATAACTATACAGAAGCGTCACCTAGCGGCCAGCGTAAATATGCAGCCTAAGATACTACGGTGTAAGACAGTTACGCCGGTCGGATCTTAGGGAAATTCTCTGAATCAGTCGCATAGATACGACGGCCCGCACTCAGAGATACGATGGCGTATCCGGAGATACGCCATCGTATCTCCTTTCTGAATCCGGGCCAGTGTCTCCTGGGAAGCTGAGTGTTCCGCCTATCACGGAACAGCACGAGGAGGAGACGCGGCTTTTGAAAAATGGACGGCCGCGGTCTGACAGATTCTGCATGTCAGGGATAAGGTAAGGGATCGTCGACATGCAATGGCACAGTGAGGTATGCAGTGACACAGTGAGGCATGTAATGGTACACAGTGAGACATGTAATGGTACACAGTGAGGCATGTAATGATGCACAGTGAGGCATGTAATGGTGCACAGTGAGGCATGTAATGACACAGTAAGGCATGTAATGGCACAGTGAGGCATGTAATGGTGGCACAGTGAGGCATGCAATGGCACAGTGAGGCATGTAATGGTGGCACAGTGAGGCATGTAATGGTGGCACAGTCTGGCATGTAATGGTGGCACAGTCTGGCATGTAATGGTGGCACAGTCTGGCATGTAATGGTGGCACAGTCTCACATGTAATGGCACAGTGAGGCATGTAATGGTGGCACAGTCTGGCATGTAATGGTGGCACAGTCTGGCATGTAATGGTGGCACAGTCTGGCATGTAATGGTGGCACAGTCTGGCATGTAATGGTGGCACAGTCTGGCATGTAATGGTGGCACAGTGAGGCATGTAATGGCACAGTGAGGTGAGGCGAGGCATGACTAGTAGGAAGGGGGTCGTCTTATACGGTGAGTATATCCCAAAACTAACATTTTAGCTGAAAAATTAGGGGGTCGTCTTATACGCCGGCAAATACGGTATATAAATCTAGCTATAGCTATAGCCACAGTTTGCACAGCACTTTACAACGTTAGGGCAGACAGTATTGTTACAATACAATTCATTACAGGATGAATCAGAGGGCCCTTGCTCGTTAGAATTTACAATATAAGAAGGAGGGTCAAGTGATTCAAAAGGTAATAACCGTGGGGATGAGCTGATGAAGAAAATGAAAGTACAGTTGTTAGGTGGAGATAGGATAGGCTTCCCTGAAGAGAAACGTTTTCAAGGATTGCCTAAAAGTGCATAGAGGTGGAGATAGTCAGACAGATTGGGGTAGGGAATTCCAAAGGATGGGAGAGTCTCGGGAGAAGTCTTGGAGGCGAGCATGGGAGGAGGTGACAAGAGTTCTTAGGAGGTCTTCACTGCTGATCCTTGTGTGACTCATCATTGCACTTGTTAAAAAACCTCCCATTGGGGTAGGCCTAACTGGTCACAGTTTTTAATTAATCCAGCCATAAACGGTTTGAATCTTGGACGGTTCAGCAAAGACTGAGCGAGATTTAAACCATGTATGGGCAGGCTGATTGAGTGAATGTGAATGTGATGAGTGAATATGATGGTTGGTTTGTTGTACACGTTGCATATAGTCCATGATTTTTTATGTGTTCTTAGTATAGTTTATATCCAGGTACAAGTTGCATCAAAGGACATAATGCCTATGTGGCTATCTTATTAAATAAGCCAATAGGGTTTTTGAATTAAATAATTCAACAGTGAATGACCAAGAAAGGTCAACAAGCCTTGTTTTAAAAAGGGAAATTCTGAAGAAGTTACCATTTGACAAATATTTCCTTTACACAAGATCATAAGTGAAGAAGTTGCCCAGTTAATCATCACCCAACCCAGATAGATATGGGGGGGGGGGGGTGTTCAAATCCCCCGGAACGTCCGTCAATGTCACAGCAGCTAGGCTAGCAGTGGCAGTGCATCCATAGAGGGCTCAGGAGCACCGCCCCCTCTCTCCTGCACCGCTCTATCACCAAAAGATAGATTCATGCATTGCCGTGGGCTCTAATAGGCGTCCTAAATAGAGCCATAGGCCCGGATTCACAGAGAGTTGGGCGCACATTACGCCGCCGTAACGCAAACGCTGTACGCCACGCCGATGCAGCGCAGAGAGGCAAGCATGGAATTCAGCAAGCCAGTGCTCCCAACGCTGCGTCGGCGTAGGTTTCGAAGGCGCAGGCCGGCGTAGGTGGAAGTGGGCTTGACTCATGCAAACCCATGCAAATGAGGCGTGACCCCATGCAAATGATGGTCCGAGCGCCAGACAAGTACGTTTAACGAACTGCGCATGCGCCGTGACGTGGACGCACCCCCTGCGCATGCTCACAGCCACGTCGGAAAAACTGCCTAAGATACGCCGGATCACTGCGTACGCCCAGCCAGACACACGTCCAACGTAAAATACACCGGCTTGGCCGGCTTGTGTTCCCTGGTGCAGACCTTTGCATGTCTGCTGCTGGGTTACACCTCCTCTTGGGACTTAACTTTACGCCGGACGTACAACTTATGCGCACCTCTCGTAGCCTGCGTCGGGCGCATGCAGGTTCGTGAATCGCCGTATTTCCCTCATTTGCATATTTGAATGACTAATCAATGGGAGCGGCACCATGCTCCCAGCCTAAATGTGCGCCCACTCTACGCCGGCTTAAGCAAGATACATCGGCGGGGTGTAGCCTGGTTTTAGGCGCATCTGTTTGTGGGTCTTGCGCACAGATACGACGGCACACATTTGCACTTACGTCGGCGTAACTTGTTATACGTCGGCGTAAGTGCTTTGTGAATCCGGGCCATAGGCTCTAATAGACTTCCAAATTGGTATACAACGGGTGCAATGCTGTGCTTTCCCTGTTTATACAGTGTTGTGTTAGAATAAATCGCTTCCCTAACACTGACCCACCTCTAAGCCAATCAGGTGCACCGGGTCTGGTTACCCGTCACCTGATTGGTTGAAGCGACAGGCACTGTGATTGGATGCCTATCAGGCTTCCAATCATAGCAGAAGAGGACGGTAGAAGACATCGAGGACTCAGAGGGAGTGTGGAGGACAACGCCATGACCCGAGACAGGTAAGTGCTGGGCAGGGAGGCACACTGTCAGCATTTGATGGGGCACACTGATGGCAATTGATGGGGCAAACTGGAGGCAATTGATGGGGAACACTGGCGGCAATTGATGGGACACACTGGCGGTAATTGTTGGGGCAAACTGACGGCAATTGATGGGCACACTGGCGGCAATTGATGGGGCACACTGGCGGCAATTGATGGTGCATACTGGCGGTAATTGATGGGGTACACTGGCGGTAATTGATGGGGCAAACTGGCGGCAATTGATGGGCAAATTGGCGGCAATTGATGGGCACACTGGCGGCAATTGATGGGGCACACTGGCAGCAATTGATGGGGCACACACTGGCAGCAATTGATGGGGCACACTGGCAGTAATTGATGGGGCACACTGGCAGTAATTGATGGGCACACAATGGCAGCAATTGATGGAGCACACTGGCAGTAATTAATGGGGCACACTGGCAGCAATTGATGGGGCACACTGGCAGTAATTGATGGGGCACACTACCAGCAATTGATGGGGCACACTGGCAGTAATTGATGGGCACACTGGCAGCAATTGATGGGGCACACTGGCAGCAATTGATGGGCACACTGGCAACAATTGATGGTTCCAGTAGCTGCATTTGCTGACACAGTGGCAGCAATTTATAGGTACAGTGGCTGTGTTTGATGGGCACAGTGGCTGCGCTTTATGGGCACAGTGGCTGCGTTTGATGGGCACAGTGACTGCATTTCATGTTTTTTTTTTTCAGTTTATTTGCCCCCACCAAAAATTTAGAGCACCAGCCGCCACTGTAGGCTAGGCTAGCCTTTCAGCTGCAGGAGCTGTCTCCTCCACACTGCTCATAGGAAAAAAATGGTAAAATAACAGACTGGAACTTGGGAAGTCCCGTAGGTTGTCAGGAGGGAGAGACTTTAGCTACCCATTGGCTGGGAAGACAGCAGGGGGCAGTACTGCTGCCTTCTCAGCCAATGGGTAGACAAAGTGTGCTGTCGATTACTCCAACTAAATCTTCATCTCACATTCCTGTGTGGGTGTGGGATGAAGTGGCTCTGATGTGGACAGAAGCCTGCACACAGCCTCAAGAACTGCAGTGAGTGAAGTTCCAGTGAGGCCCGGAACAAAAAGTATGAAATACCATAGTGGAGGGCCGGGCATGACAGTGTGTGCAGGACACACAGGGGTTAATTTACTAGGGGGTGGAGAGGTAATGGGGAAAAGGCTGGGGGGGGGGGAGTGGCCGGATAAATAGAAGAGGCGGGAACAGGAGAGGAACAGTTTGCAGGAGTAGTTAGTGGAGAAGGCAGTTTTTCCCACCCTCCCTCCCTGTGTATATTCTGTGTGTTGTTGTGTGTTTTTTCTTTTGCAGGTGCACAGGACAAGGGTCGTCATGACAGCTGTGAGATGGCACTGTTTGTATGTTGGTCTTTTAAGGGGGCAGTAAGAAATTGATGAAAAGGGGGTAGGGGCTCATTGGTATGTGCCCCTTCGGTGTATTCCAGCTGAAGGTTTGCTGGAATACCGTAATGGTTGCACTGCGGGCAGGGGTTTGTCTCCGAGTGGACTACACGGCTGGAGGCCTAATGTGTTATATGGGCCTGTGTATTGATTATGAATGTGTTTGAGTTCGGGGGCTGCCTAAAAAGACCAACAGACGGTTATAATGATGTTATATGTTATATGTTATATGTTATTATTATGATTACTTTTGAGTTGGAGTTTTTACCCTTCATTGTTTTAATAAATAGGCTGTTATGGATATTTTTACTCCAAAATCACGGTGTGGTCTCATTATTTTAGGTAAAGTATTAGGTGGGAGTAGAAGTGGTATAACAGGTGTAATGGTGGGTATCTCTGGACTACACTAGTCATGCAGTGGTCGAGGTGAGGCAGGAGAAAGTGTTTTTCCGCAGCAGAAATAAAGGAGAACGAAGAGCTGCTAGAAGTGCCTGGGTATCCCTTTAATATCACATCGTAATTCCCCCCAAAATTTGTGTCCTTTTAATGTGGTGACAGCAATCTGACACCTGTGCAGCATAGGTGTCAGCTTATTATCACCATGTTAAAAGGACAGTAATATGGGTGGCATTATAAAGAGTGTTATTAGGCTGGACAGCTGCACTCCAGTAGCCACCTTTATTATACAAAAATTATTTAACAATACAGCAATCACAGTGAAAGTAGGGTGAGAAAAGAATGTGTTTCATGCTGAGCTAGCGCTTACTCATAATGTAATGTGTTACGGATGCATTATGACTAAGCACTAGTTCAGCGTTAAAAATGCATCAACAGTTTTTTCCCCCTACTTTCACTGTAATTGCTGTAAGGTGGCTACTGGAGTGCAGCTGTCCAGAGTGTCTATTTTCTTATGAACTGAGCCCATGCCCATTGAATGTGAGTTGCAGATTGGTGTGGACCACCCAGGAGTGTTGTTCGTCTTTTAGTATAGAAGAAGAGTTCACAGACCCATGTTGTGTGAGAATGGCCACATCCCTGGTATATATGGATTGAGGCAAGGAAATACCCCCAAAAAATGGGACTTTAAAGGCCCAACTCAGAAAAGTACAAAAAAGTTTATTAAATGGACCAAAACAAGATACAGGTTTATGCTTGTTGACAATGGACCTTGATGGTCGAGGTAAGGCTACACAAAAACACTTGTAAAATGGTACGCAGATAGAGAGCACCAGGGAAGAAGAGTGCACCAAGTGTCAAAGAAAAAGAGAGGAATGGGGTTTTTTACAACACAACAGTATGATACAACAAAATTAAAAAAACACTCTCCAAGGGACGTTGGAGGACGTTCGTCTTTTTGTTATTAGACTAGGTTCAGACTATACAATGCTCTTAAAAATTATTCATAGTGAATTGCTTTTTAGAGTGCAGCTAAGCAGCTGCTGTCAGGTGATCCTGTCCCCTCCTGAATACTTATTTTTATTTTCCAAAGTGGCAGTGTATAATGGTGCTAATGCACCACAACCACAAGCCAAATGCTTGACTTGCAGTTGTGGCATGGGCCCTTTGACCTAAATAACCAAGTTTGAAAGTCAGCTCAATGTGCCGCATCAAATTTTCCATTGTTGTCATGCAAAGCATCGCAGCCATAGGATGTGAAGAAGCCTCCCTCAGCTGTACTTTAGACTTTAGATGGGTAGCCAAGGGGCAGTAAAACTGGAGCGCAGTCACCTGTTTTTACTGGCCCCAGACCACCCATGAGAAAGAGGTCTTAAAGGGGGCAAAATTATCTGTCTGCAAGCGTTGACCCTTTAATGACCAGTATATGACCATGAATTTTGTTCTTTATGCACTCCCGATGCCTGCACTCCATACATTACATATTCCTGACCCTAGAACTTCGTACACTACGCAATCCTGACCTCTGCACTTTGTGATAGTAAAGCCTTGTTTTTTTTCCTAAATGTTAAAGTTTTTCTTACCTGCTCTGTGCAAGGGTTTTGCACAGAGCAGCCTCAATCCTCTTCTCGGTTCCCCCACCTGCGGTCTTGGCTCCACCCCCACTGCCGAGTGCCACCGGCTTGCTATGGAAGCATTGCTGCAAGCGGGCTCCTGAGCCCTGCTCTAAGTGTCCATAAGATAGACAGAGTGGGGCTTGGCCCTACCCAAGCTTCCTCGTCACTGGCTCTGATTGACAGCAGCAGGAGCCAATGACTTCTGCTTCTGTGTCTCAGTCAGTGAGGAGCAAGAGACTCGGGAGAGCCATGGCTCCTGTGCACATCATTGGATCAACAGGTTCAGGTATTTAATTGGGGGGGGGGCTGCACGGAAAGCTGCATGCGGTAAGGTAAAAAACCTTCTGTCTTTACAACCACTTTAAGCTTTAAGCCCCTCCCACTGTTAATAGAATTTTGCCACATCAACAAGCTGCCTTATAATTCTCCCCTGGGTGCCCAAGAGGGGGCCTTGCCACCCACTCTTTACCCCACTCCATACATTTTTGATGGAAGCTCTTCTGATAGGACAGTGGAGAGGGGAACTCTGATTCACTGCATCAGCAGCCTTATTTGGCTCCATCCACTGGCAGGCAAAATATGCCGGGGGAATTTGAGAAAGTAGAAGTTATTGATGGGACCCCCATCCAGTAGCACACAGGGAGCACCAGCAGGAACTGGGATGCAATTGGCCTGCAGTACAGGAGAAGTTGTGTGAGGAGAGAGGACTGCAGCAGAGGGTGCCCTGTATGCAGGGCCGGACTGGCCAACCGGGAGACCGGGAAAATTCCCGGTAGGCCGCCTGCTGTCAATCAAAACATTTTCAGTTCAGCTGCCTGTGGGCCACGGCGGTGGCCGCCATTGCGGCCGCGGCCGCACTTTTCAATTATATGCCTGCCCTGTGCCCTCTCCAGTGTCACTGTCATGTTAATTCCTCACATCATGTATGGTATAAAAAGCAGCGGCGGGCCGGCCGCCGGCGGGTTGCGGCCGCCATGCTCGCCGCTGCACTTTCCTTCCCGCACTGACTGGTGCGATCATGTCACGTGTCACGAGGGAGGGGAGGAGCCGAGCAGGAGAACCGAACGTCAGATCTTGCTCCATCGTCCCGTGCGGCGCCAGCACCGCCCAGTGCAGAGTCACATGTGAAGGCAGAGGAGAAGAAGTGAACGCCCGTCCACCCTTGGAGGTAAAGAACATTTCAAATCCTGTATACTGACTGTCTCTAGTCTACTCTCTCTCACCATATAACGGTGCACCCCCCCCCCGGGCCCCCCCCCTCCTCTCTCTGTCACCTACCTTTGCTGCCCCTGGAAATTGTAAACTGTCTGTATAATAATCTCAGAGAGAGGAGAGAGGAGGGGGGGGGGGGAGTGCACCGTGCAATGGTGGTGTGAGAGAGCGAGAGATTATACAGTTTACAATTTGCAGAAAAGGTAGGTGCAGAGAGGGGGGGGGTTGCATGGTGCACCACCCTTTCTCTGTCACCTTTGCTGCCCCTGCAAATTGTAATCTGGACTGTATAATCTCTCTCTCTCCCCCCACCATTGCAGCCCCCCTCTCTCTCTCTCTCCCCACAATTGCAGCCCCCCCTCTCTCTCTCTCCCCACCATTGCAGCCCCCCCGACCATTGCAGCCCCCCCTCTCTCTCTCCCCCCACCATTGCAGCCCCCCTCTCTCCCCCAACCATTGCAGCCCCCCTCTCTCCCCCGACCATTGCAGCCCCCCTCTCTCCCCCACCACCATTGCAGCCCCCCCTCTCTCTCTCTCCCCACCATTGCAGCACCCCCTCCCTCTCTCCCCGACCATTGCAGCCCCCCCTCTCTCTCACCACCATTGTAGCCCCCCTCTCTCTCTCTCTCCCCACCATTGCAGCACCCCCTCCCTCTCTCCCCCGACCATTGCAGCCCCCCCTCTCTCTCTCACCACCATTGCAGCCCCCCTCTCGCTCTCTCCCCACCATTGCAGCACCCCCTCCCTCTCTCACCACCATTGCAGCCCCCCTCTCTCACCACCATTGCAGCCCCCCCCCTCTCTCACCACCATTGCAGCCCCCCCTCCCTCTCTCTCCCCACCATTGCAGCCCCCTCTCTCTCCCACCATTGCAGGCCCCCTCTCACCATTGCAGCCCCCTCTCACCATTGCAGCTCCCCTCTCTCCCTCCCACCATTGCAGCCCCCCCTCTCTCTCCCACCATTGCAGCCCTCTCTCTCTCCCACCATTGCAGCACCCCCTCCCTCTCTCCCCCGACCATTGCAGCCCCCCCTCTCTCTCTCTCTCACCACCATTGCAGCACCCCCTCTCTCTCTCCCCCGACCATTGCAGCCCCCCCTCTCTCTCTCACCACCATTGCAGCCCCCCCTCTCTCTCCCCACCATTGCAGCACCCCCTCCCTCTCTCCCCCGACCATTGCAGCCCCCCCTCTCTCACCACCATTGCAGCCCCCCCTCTCTCTCTCTCCCCACCATTGCAGCACCCCCTCCCTCTCTCTCCCACCATTGCAGGCCCCCTCTCACCATTGCAGCCCCCCTCTCTCCCTCCCACCATTGCAGCCCCCCTCTCTCCCTCCCACCATTGCAGCCCCCCTCTCTCCCTCCCACCATTGCAGTCCCCTCTCTCTCTCTCCCACCATTGCAGGCCCCCTCTCACCATTGCAGCCCCCCTCTCTCCCTCCCACCATTGCAGCCCCCCTCTCTCCCTCCCACCATTGCAGCCCCCCTCTCTCCCTCCCACCATTGCAGCCCCCCTCTCTCCCTCCCACCATTGCAGTCCCCTCTCTCTCTCTCCCACCATTGCAGCCCCCCTCTCCCACCATTTCAGGCCCCCTTTCTCTCTCTCCCCCACCATTGCAGCCCCCTCTCTCTCCCCCCACCACTGCAGCCCCCTCTCTCCCCACTATTGCAGCCCCCTCTCTCCCCCACCATTGCAGCCCCCTCTCTCCCCCACCATTGCAGCTCCCCTCTCTCCCCCACCATTGCAGCCCCCCTCTCTCTCCCCCCACCATTGCAGCCCCCCCCTCTCTCTCTCTCTCTCTCTCTCTCTCTCTATCTCTCCCCCCACCATTGCAGCCCCCCTCTCTCTCCCACCATTGCAGGCCCCCTCTCATCATTGCAGCCCCCCTCTCTCCCTCCCACAATTGCAGCCCCCCTCTCTCCCTCCCACCATTGCAGCCCCCCTCTCTCCCTCCCACCATTGCAGTCCCCTCTCTCTCTCTCCCACCATTGCAGCCCCCCTCTCTCCCTCCCACCATTGCAGTCCCCCCTCTCTCTCCCACCATTGCAGTCCCCTCTCTCTCTCCCACCATTGCAGCCCCCTCTCTCTCTCCCTCCCACCATTGCAGCTCCCGCTCTCTCTCCCCCGACCATTGCAGCCCCCCCTCTCTCTCTCCCACCACCATTGCAGCCCCCCTCTCTCTCTCCCCCCACCATTGCAGCCCCCCCTCTCTCTCTCCCCCACCATTGCAGCCCCCCCTCTCTCTCTCCCCCACCATCGCAGCCCCCCCTCTCTCTCTCCCCCACCATTGCAGCCCCCTCTCTCTCCCCCCCACCATTGCAGCCCCTCTCTCTCCCCCCCCACCATTGCAGCCCCCTCTCTCTCCCACCATTGCAGGCCCCCTCTCATCATTGCAGCCCCCCTCTCTCCCTCCCACCATTGCAGCCCCCTCTCTCTCTCGCCTACCAATGCATCCCCCCTCTCTCCCACCATTAAAGCCCCCTCTCTCTCACACACTATAGCAGCACTTCTCTCTCACTATTGCAGCCCCCTCTCTTTCTACTGCAGCTCCTGTCTCTCACTATTGCAGTCTCTCTCTCTCTCTCTCTCTCACACTATTGCAGCCCCTTTCTCTGTCTCACCACTGCAGCCCCTCTCTCACCACTGCAGCCCCTCTATCTCTCATCATTGCAGCCCCTTTCTCTCTCACACCATTGCAGCCTCTCTCTCTCTCTCTCTCTCTATTGCAGCTCCTATCTCCCACCATTGCAGCCCATCTCTCTCTCCCACCATTGCAGCCTCTTTGTCTCTCTCTCTCTCTCTCTCTCTCTCTATTGCAGCTCCTATCTCCCACCATTGCAGCCCCTCTCTCTCTCCCACCATTGCAGCCTCTTTGTCTCTCTCTCTATTGCAGCTCCTCTCTCCCTCCAACCATTGCAGCCCCTCTCTCTTTCTATTGCAGCTCCTCTCTCACTATTGCAGCCCCTCTCTCTCTCACTATTGCAGCCCCTTTCTCTCTCTCTCACCACTGCAGCCCCAATATATCTCATCATTGCAGTCCCTTTCTCTCTCGCTCACCATTGCAGCCTCTCTCTATTGCAGCCCCCCTCTCTCTCTCTCTCTCTTTTGCAGCCCCTCTCTC
Organism: Rana temporaria; assembly: GCF_905171775.1. NCBI lineage: Eukaryota > Metazoa > Chordata > Amphibia > Anura > Ranidae > Rana > Rana temporaria. The sequence goes on along the minus strand of NC_053490.1, from coordinate 240,277,439 downwards.
TCTCTTTTGCAGCCCCCCTCTCTCTCTCTATTGCAGCCCCCCCCCTCTCTCTCTCTCTCTCTATTGCAGCCCCCCTCTCTATTGCAGCCCCTCTCTCTATTGCAGCGTCTCTCTATTTCTCTATTGCAGCCCCCCTCTCTCTCTCTCTCTATTGCAGCCCCTCTCTCTCTCTCTATTGCAGCCCCTCTCTCTCTCTCTCTATTGCAGCCCCCCTCTCTCTCTCACTATTGCAGCCCCTTTCTCTCTGTCTCACCACTGCAGCCCCTTTCTCTCTCTCTCTCTTTCTCGCCATTGTAGCCCCTCTCTCATGGAGTTAACTTATGTATTATAATAAAATAATATACTGTAAATAATAATAAAATGTGAATGTATTTATTATAATAATAAATAAAAACATTTTTCAGGTAAAAAAATGTGCATTTATATATATATATTTTTGCCTGTTCTCTCTGCATTTGTCTCTTGTATCATGTCTGCAGTCTCTGACCATCTCTTGTATCATGTCTGCAGTCTCTGACCATCTCCTGTACTATGTCTGCAGTCTCTGACCATCTCCTGTACTATGTCTGCAGTCTCTGACCATCTCCTGTATCATGTCTGCAGTCTCTGACCATCTCCTGTATCATGTCTGCAGTCTCTGACCATCTCCTGTATCATGTCTGCAGTCTCTGACCATCTCTTGTATCATGTCTGCAGTCTCTGACCATCTCCTGTATTATGTCTGCAATCTCTGACCATCTCCTGTATCATGTCTGCAGTCTCTGACCATCTCCTGTATCATGTCTGCAGCCTCTGACCATCTCTTGTATCATGTCTGCAGTCTCTGACCATCTCCTGTATCATGTCTGCAGTCTCTGACCATCTCTTGTATCATGTCTGCAGTCTCTGACCATCTCTTGTATCATGTCTGCAGTCTCCGACCATCTCTTATATCATGTCTGCAGGCTCTGACCATCTCCTGTATCATGTGAAGTCTGCAGTCTCTGAGGGAGTTTGGAGAGGCGTCAAGAGTGGGAGTGTCGCTGGGATGGGGGTCATGGGAGAAGTCAGAGGTGAGTGGACTGTGGAAAGGAGACTATAGGAAAACCAGAGCCACCAAGCTGGAGCCGCCTGACTGATCCCTGCAAGGTGCACCTAAAAGGAGGTCAGTGACAGCGCTGCAAGGCCAGCCTAAGGGGGGGGGGGGGTCATTGATGTAAGGGGGAGTTAATACAATAATGTAAAGGGACACTGATATAAAGATTTCCCCCTTATATCAGTAACCCCCCCCCCCCCCTTACCTTAGGCTGCTTTCACATTGAGGCGTTGGGGGCGTCGGCAGTAAAGCGATGCAATTTTTAGCGGTGCTTTACTAACTTTTTTGCAGTGCTTTTCGGGGGGCAGTGGGGCACTTTTAACCCCCGCTAGTGGCCGAAAAAGTTTAAAACTATGGGGCTGGTATGACATTTTTCCAGGGCTGGATTTTATTCCCAGTCCGGCCCTGCCTGTATGAGAAGTGTGAGGGGCAACTGTGCAGGGAAAACCACCTGAAAGCAGTAACAGAGCCTAGGGACAATCAAGGGCAAAGCGGCTGTTTGTACATGGTTTGGACACCCCCGATTAGTCAGCAGCCTGAAGATCAGCCCTAAATTTAAAGAAGTCCCCTCGGTAAAAAGCCTGACAGACGGACCTCTTTAGTAACCAGACATTGAAGACCAACTCCATGTTTACAATTTGCATCACTAACATATGTGCCTGCTGGGGGCGCTGTATATACTGTTTATACACCCATAATTTGTTATTGTTCTCTAGGTACCCAAGTTTGAAAAAAAAAATTACGACCCTAATGCAACCAGCAGGACTCATGGAAGGCAATTATGGGCTTATATATAGTATAAGATTGGTCTGTATTTAAAAAACAAAACAAAAAAACACTTGTTAAACTTAGGGTTTGATGCCTTTCCATAAAAGTGTATGACATGTTTATAGTGCAGAAGACAGGACTGTCACTAGCAGAACTAATTACCTTTGAGTGCGCTATTAAAAAGGTGGTGACATGGGTAGTATATTTTCTGTACCATAACCAGATTTTCCATTTACTACCATAAATAGACATAGAGTACAACAACGCCTTTTGCTCTGGCACTAAGAAAGATAAGTCATACCTCTATCACCTAACATGGAAAGTCAACTGGGATTAAACCAATGACTTTAAGCAGGACTGTTCTTTAAAATGAGGTAAATATAAATGCCATTCTAATAACTTGGAAAAGGTGAAGGACTTTGTCCGCCATGTAGGATGACAGTTACACTGTCTGTTGTTTATATCTGGCCTTGCAGTTGGAATATGAAACAGTTCATAAAATTAAAATGGAATGGTGCCAAAGCATATGACTGAATATAATGAAGTCGATTCACAATTTTTTTTTCCTACCATTCAGCAAAGCAAAAAGAATCAGCTTGATCCTATTTGTGTCTGTTAAAGTAGACATTTACCAGTAATTAAACATATTGTTTTAATATTCAATTTTACATTGCTTACTCAACTTTGCAAGGTAATTAAATGTGTACTATTTTAACTGTGTTATGTTTTTATGCAAAGAGTTTGGCCCTACCCACTGCCAAGCGGGCACAGCATCAGGTTTAGTTTTTTCATGTTAAATGTAGGCGTGATAAGTATTGTGTAGTGTAACAATCAGGGCTTTTTTTCAGGGGGAACTTGGGGGAACTCAGTTCCACCACCTTTGGCTTAGACCCTTTGGTGCCTGCTCATCACAATCACTTGTAAACACAGAAGTCTGGTTTCTGTGTTTAAAAGTGGCAGCTTTGTAACCCCCTGAACTCTGCACTCTGTATGTAATGCAATTCTGGTATTTAATGCCCCTTTAAGACCCTTCTACTGTTTGTGAAATCTGAACGGGTCGTGGTTGAGTTCCTGCACCTATTTTCTGAGAAAAAAAGCTCTGGTAACAATTATGGATATTTAAAACCCTTTAACAGAGATCAGTGTCCAGCCTACTATGGCCCTCATCATCCTTTCTCCCCCTGGAAACCCACACCATCCTTGTTCAGTCATCTGAGCCAACATCCACTTCTTGAATTAAGATTCAGGCCCAGAAACGTCACAGCAAAGTAATCCCCAGTGGCAAAGAGGACCCCCCACTCAAGAAAATGGCAATAATATATAATACATTGCATATAAACAAATACACATAGCTATGTCCATGCTGCCTTTCCATAGTTGTGGATCCATCTTCAGGCTGCCTCTGCTCAGCTGGTGTCCCTGCTCCCCCGCACTGCCATTTTAAAATGAACATCATCCTGTGCGAGATGGAATGCGTGACATCATGCACCTCGAGATCTCAGGGCTCAGGGAGAAGCAGGGTTGGACTGACCATTCGGGCACTGACCGGGGGCCCCATGCCACTAGGGGGCCCCATCAGGGTTGCCAGCTTTAATAAAACCAAGGACAGTATGTACAAATCTGTGTTTTTTTACATCTGTCCCTGAAATGTCCCTTACCAACATCCTTTTGGTCTAAAAATGCCAATATTATAGCTGCCCCGCCTCTCCAGTACCTTCTCAGTGTGTCTGTATGTATACTGTGTGTGTGTGTGTATTCTGTGTGTGTCTGTATATTGTGTGTGTACACAGTACTGTGTGGCCCCATAATCTCCTATTGCCTGGGAGCCCCATAATCTCCTATGGCCTGGGGGCCCCATAATCTCCTATTGCACGGGGGCCTCATAATCTCCTATTGCCCGGGGGCCCCATGAGTTGTCAGTCCCCCCCTGGGGAGAAGTTTTTTTTCATATAGCTATTTAGTTTATTGCTGTACAGCACATGTGCAAGATGGAGCCCATGATGTCATGTGCTTCCTCTTGTGCATGTGCAGTATCAGAATACTGCAAGATCTTGCAGCTAAAGGATCTCCCTGAAGGCACTAGTGATATCACCCTCACTATTGGCATTACTGTGGCTGGAGCTACATCACTAGCACCTTCAGGTGAACCAGGAAACAGCTACAAAAAAGAAGAAATTAATTTTTCATTAGTGTTAGACGCAGAGCTTTTTTTCTCCGAAAATAGGTGCAGGAACTCAACCACGACCCCGTTCAGATTTCTCAAACAGTAGAAGGGTCTTAAAGGGGCATTAAATACCAGGATTGCATTGCATACAGAGTGCAGAGTTCAGGGGGTTACACACAGAGTGTAGAGCTGTCACTTGTGAACACAGGAACCAGACTTCAGTGTTTACAAGTGATTGTGGTGAGCAGGCACTAAAGGGTCTGAGCCAAAGGTGGTGGAACTGAGTTCCCCAAGTTTCCCCTGAAAAAAAGCCCTGGTTAGACGACTTTATGCCAGCATGCAGTGATGCATGTTGAAGTGAAATTTAGTAAAAGGGGGAAAAATCTGTTTTAAAGAGTAGTCTTTATTTTCTCAATTTGTTTATCTTGCGCATATCAGGCTTTCTTGCTGCTTCTGACTCAGCAATACTTATCATGCTTATGCTCAGTACACAGGATGTAGAGCTGTGCAGAGCTGACTGCGCAGGCGCCATATAGAGCCGACTCGCAGGTCGGCTAGTTACGGAAAACTGGTGATGCGCCTTATGTGCCAGGGGATGTTTTTCACCAGACGTCAATCATCTAACCTCTGAATAGGAACGCCCACTCCCGCGGGAGCCAGAACCCGGAAGCCGGGGGGAAAATAACAATAAAACGGTATGTACAGCATACTGTAGATGTCGGAAGTATGCTGGATGTAATGGTATATAATTGTTTTAGGGTGAACCTCCGCTTTAAGTAGAAGGCAAAAGCATGGGTTTGTGGATATAACATTTACCCATAATTCCATGTTTTTCTCACGAAGTTAAGAGGAAGAATGAGAATCTGCTGCCTGCTGAAAAGTTACTCTTTTAATCAAGATAAATCATATAATTATATGTTATATCATAATAATTTATTATATATCTATTTACTGTGAAATTACTGGTTGGAAGTTATAACTTCAAACTTCAGTAATTTGTCCATTAAGTAATCCTGCTTGAGTACAGTTTTTGAAAATATAGTAAATTACCTTAAAAACAATATATAAAAATGATTTGTATATTACATACTTGTTTAACCACTTGCCACCCAGGCCAATTCTGACACTTCTTTCCTACATGTAAAAATCATAATATTTTTGCTACAAAATTACTCAGAACCCCCAAACATTATATATAATTTTTAGCAGACACCCTAGGGAATATAATGGTGGTCGTTGCAACTATTTATGTCATTCTGTATTTGCACAGCAATTTTTCAAACAGAAACTGTTTTATGAATAAAAAAAAACAGTAAAGTCGCCAAGTTACGCCAAGTTAAAATTTACCTGATGGCGCGTACACAAGATTGGAATTTTCCGACAGGAAAAGTTCATTGTGAGCTTTTGGTCGGAAATTCCGATCGTGTGTAGGCCCCATCTGACTTTTTCTGTCGAAATTTCCAACAGTAAAAATTTGAGAGCTGGTTCTCAATTTTTTACGACGGGAAAAGTTCTTGTTGGAAATTCCGATCCTCTGTATGCAATTCCGACGCACAAAAAAACACACATGCTCAGAATCAATTCGACGCATGCTTGGAATCATTGAACTTAATTTTTCTCCGTTCCTTGTAATGTTGTACGTCACCGCGTTCCTGATGGTCGGAATTTTGTGTGACCGTGTGTATGAAACACAAGTTTGAGCCAAAATTCAGTTGAAAAAAAATCCACGGTTTTCTCGTCGAAATTTCCGATCGTGTGTGCGTGGCATAACACGTCACACTTTAAAATTGCGCACACTTGTGGAATGGCGCCAAATTTCAGTACTTAAAAAATCTCCATAGGCGACGCTTTAAAAATGTTTACAGGTTACATGTTTAGAGTTACAGAGGAGGTCTAGTGCTAGAATTATTGCTCTCACTCTAATTATCACGGCTTATGTAACCTGTGTGTCACTGGCTCTGATACTAGCTAGTGCCTCACCAGCCACTCACCGCACGTCCCTGATAAACACTACATAGTGCTCTCCATTTAAAACCACCTTTATTAAAATGTTCACTCACATTCTATTGTGCACTGATTATCAGTGCACCAAAGTGATTTTACAATGTACAGTATGTCATCTGCAGCTGGTATGATACATACATCATTTGGCTACTTCCTGATTTGTGTTGTGCGTGATGACGTGACCCAGAATTTGCTTGCAACAGTCTAATGCCATCCTCCCAGAATTCTCCTCTCAGGTACACTTACACCTAGGCAGAGTCACATGGCAACTTTTCATGATAAATAGCATAGTTTTTATTTGTACTGCTTTGATATTTAACATTATACGAATATATTGATGTAGACTTGTAAAGTTATTGATAGGTCGACTCCACTTAAAAACTATTTAGTCTCATAAAAAGCTAGCAGTGTGTGGATGAGAAGCTACTCTGGTATGTAGTTATAACTGTGGTATGTAAGTATATTTTCTTTCATGCTGGAATAAATGTATTTTATCTCCTGTGATTTTCCATAAATCCAATGCCAGGTCAGTTTTAACATTTTAACCACTTACCCCCCGGACCATATTGCTGCCCAAAGACCAGAGTACTTTTTGCGATTCGGGACTGCGTCGCTTTAACAGACAATTGCGCGGTCGTGCGACGTGGCTCCCAAACAAAATTGGCGTCCTTTTTTTCCCACAAATAGAGCTTTCTTTTGGTGGTATTTGATCACCTCTGCGTTTTTTTTTTTTTTGCGCTATAAACAAAAATAGAACGACAATTTTGAAAAAAATGAATATTGTTTACTTTTTGCTGTAATAAATATCCCCCAAAAATATATAAAAAAACATTTTTTTTCCTCAGTTTAGGCCGATACGTATTCTTCTACATATTTTTCGTAAAAAAAATCGCAATAAGCGTTTATTGATTGGTTTGCGCAAAAGTTATAGCGTTTACAAAATAGGGGGTATTTTTATGGCATTTTTATTAATATTTTTTTTACTAGTAATGGCGGCGATCGGCGATTTTTTTTTTCGGTATTGCGACATTATGGCGGACACTTCGGACATTTTTGACACATTTTTGGGACCATTGGCATTTTTATAGCGATCAGTGCTATAAAAATGCATTAGATTACTATAAAAATGCCACTGGCAGTGAAGGGGTTAACACTAGGGGGCGGGGAAGGGGTTAAGTATGCCTGGGTGTGTTCTTACTGTGGGGGGGGGGGTGGCCTCACTTGGGGAAACACTGATTTTCTGTTCATACATTGTATGAACAGAAAATCAGCGCCCGCTGATGTATGATATTGTATACATTTTCTGTTCATACATTGTATGAATCAGAAAATCGCGCCCGCCGGGCACACGCACGGGAGTCGGGGGCGAGCGGGGGGCGCGCGCGCGCGCCTCCGGTGGCGCGCGTGCGCCCCTAGTGGCGGCTAAAGGGTAGGACGTCCATTTACGTGGTCTCGCCTAGGAGAGCCACCTTGTGGACGTAAAATGACGGTGCGGCGACGGCAAGTAGTTAAAGGGGGCATGCAAGCTTATTGTGTTGTCCCTCGCTAACTTATTATATGAAAAAAAAAAAAATCTGTCTTGGCAGCAAACACTTCAGGTCATCATGTACAATATGAGCCAAAAACTATAAATTTGATTTCTATGGTCAGCTTTTTTTCAGGGAAGTTCACATATTTCACATGACCTGTATTTCCATTCATCCAAACATTTGATTAATGGATAATAATTCAAAATGCTTTAAACATTTTACTGTTTAATTTATGAAAAATATATGTGATAACAAAGTTACACATATTCACTTATTTTAGATTTAACTTTTGTGTAAAGTACCTTTTTTTTTTTTTTGTGCCTGTAGATTTCAAACCAACATTTTATGATTCCCGTTCTCTAACCAGTATGCCATGCCTTCCCAAAACGAAAGGTATCTATATACTAACACCAATTCAAATTTTTTTAAATTTAATTTAAGAAACGCTTACCTTTGTTTTTAATCCCTTAAAACCGATAAAAATACCCATTGATCTGACAGAAATCTAATGTGCTCTTAACTTTTTTTGTTATGGCTAAACAAGCCTTTCCTGCTCTGAAATGTAAACCTGCATTGTTATCCTTGCCTACAGGCAGGGCTCAAGTCCTGCGGGAACGCGTGGGAACGGAGTTCCTGCACTTTTTTCACAGCAGGAACGCTGTTCCCTTTGCAGGACTAGAACAGCCGAGCTGCCCGAGCCAATCCTTCACTAAGCGGCGATGCCCAGCTCGAGTCACTGTCAGGGGCAGGTGAACCTTAGTAATCCTTTATGTTTCTGGCCGCTTCCTGTATATGGATTTTATCAGGTAGTGTGCGGATATTCCATCACTTCCTCGATGCCGCAATGTCTCCTGGGAGCTTTTGTCATTGTTCCCAGGAGACATTGCGGAGGTCTGCCGTGAGTTATCGCAGGATTTAGAAAGAAGCATGACAAAAGCTCCCAGGAGACATTGCTGCATCGAGGAAGTGACGGAATACCCGCACACTACCCGATGAATCCATATACAGGAAGCGGACAGAAACATAAAGGATTACTAAGGTACAGTGGATCGAAAAAAAAAAATGCGGTTTAGTAATTATGCATATGAGCGTATCATCTTTTTTTTTTTGGTGGGGGAGTGGATCTTGGGTGGGAGTTCCCACACTTTTTTCCCTAGGACTTGACCCCTGCCTACAGGGCTACATAAATCAACCTATCACCACCTCTCTCTGTCCCTTTCCACATGCATGCATTGATTTCTTTCCAGCAAAACAATGCTGCTGCTTTCACTATCAAAGGTCTGATCACACACTCTGCATAGGCAAAGGACTCTTTGGAGATGTAGTTCTGGGGTGTGTGCTTACTTCAGTAATAAGCAGCTGCTCCAACAGGAAATTTACAAGCCTGGCAATGATGACACAGGTATAATAAAAGCTGCTTCTACCTACAGGAACAAGGTAAAATGTTTTTTTTATAAAATTAATAAAGGCTAAATATTGTCCTGCCACACCAACAGGGCAGTAGGGAGAATCTGTGCTGCACATGGTGATTATGGTGTGCCTGTGCACACCTGGCACACCCTGTGCGCATGCCTATGGCTTAGACTATGGAGGTAGCCGGATTTAGCAGGGCCAGGAGGTGTTAGGCTCTACACATAGCATTTTATCAAAACACTTATGCAAGATCATGGTACTGTAAACCAATCATGCAATCAGGGCCACAACACAAGAGTCCTTCCATGTAGATAAAGGGGCAGATCCACAAAGATCTGCCCCGGCGCATCGTATCCGAGATACGCTACGCCGCCGTACCTTACCTGGCTTTAAATCGAATCCATAAAGAATTTGCGCGGTAAGTTACGGCGGCGTAGTGTATCTCAAGCGGCGTAACGGCGCGGAATTCAAATCGGCGATTAGGGGGCGTGTTTCATTTAAATGAAGCGCATCCCCGCGCCGAATGAACTGCGCATGCTCCGTCCCTAAATTTCCCGCCGTGCATTGCGCTAAATGACGTCGCAAGGACGTCATTTTTTTTAACATAGACGTGAATTACGTCCATCCCAAATCACGGACGACTTACGCAAACAAAAAAAAAAATCCAAAATAAACGCGGGAACAACGGCCATACTTAACATGGCAGGTCTAACTATACGCCCCGAAATACCAGCTTTAACTATACGCCGGAAAAAGTAGACTAGAGATGACGTAAAGGAATGCGCCGGCCGCTCGTACATTCGTGGATCGTCGGAAATAGCTAATTTGCATACTCAACGCGGAAAACGACGTGAACGCCACCCAGCGGACGCTGAAGAATTGCATCTTAGATCCGAAGGCGTACGAAGACGTAAGCCTGTCGGATCTAACCCAGATGCCGTCGTATCTTGTTTTGAGGATTCAAAACAACGATACGACGCGGGTAATTTGAAAGTACGCCGGCGTATCAGTAGATACGCCGGCGTACTCGCTCTGTGGATCTGCCCCAAAGTCTGCAATCAGGTGAGGATGAATAAAACGTCTCTTTATTTTGTCCAAGAAGTACACATATTCCAAACAGAGCCAACCAGTGGTGGCCCATCCATTAGGGGTGGGCGGGTGCTGCCCCCTCTCTCCACGCCACCCCCAATATGAATAATAGATAGATTCATGCTACGTATAGCATGAATATATCCATGGCCACCATGGCCACCCCCAATTCAGGCGTGGGGCCCCTTTCAGGATGCCGGGTGCCCGAGTTACGGCAGAGTATTTTCTTAAGCACCTAATTAAAGCCATAGGCTCATAGACACCCCCCTCAGTGCCATAGGCTCTAATAGGCTTCAAAATAGGGTGGGCTCAGAGCGCAGAGCATTTCACCATGAGCCCACCCAGGTGTTACAACAGGGAATGACTATTCGCTGTTGTAACACTGATCCTCAACCTGGCCAATCATAAGCATGTCTGAGACCGCTTTCTGATTGGCCAAAAAGAAAAGAGTCCCAATTGGCTGCCAAGGAGGCGGGAGTAAACGGAAGCCGGCGATGCTCGTGGAGAGCAGGGGAAGGGAGAGCCATCGCTGCCACCACAGAGGAGCAAGGGAAGCTACCGGTGAAGGATGGGGTAAGTGCACCTGACCAAAAACAATACCACCCCCAAAAACAAATTACCACCGGCCGTCACTGGAGCCACCATTATTGGCTCTGTTTGGAACATGTGTACTCCTTGGACGAAGCCTCACCTGGTTGCCGACTTTATCTACACATAGGGGGTTATTTACGAACGGCAAATCCACTTTGCACTGCAAGTGCAGTCGCTGTAAATCCGAGGGGTAGATCTGAAATGAGGGGAAGCTCTGCTGATTTTATCATCCAATCATGTGCAAGCTAAAATGCTGTTTTTTACTTTCCTTGCATGTCCCTCTCGGATCTACAGCGACAGCACTTCCAAGTGGCTGCAGGCAATTGGCCGTAGTCGCTGATTAGTATATTCTGTATTTGTATTTTTTTCAATCAAATAATAAAAATAAAAAAACTCTATGGGCAGCCTTAGAGTGGTTAAGGATGACTTGTTTATAAGCTATTTTACTGCTTGGTAAGAATAAGTAAATGGTTAAATGTCCATAGCTTAGGCTTCATGTACAAGAGACATTGTTCAACCACTCCTGAATGATTTAACTTGCCAGCTAGAAACCGGCTTCTAAAAACGGGCGTTTAGCTGCATTTACATGCCACGTTTAGCTGCGTTTGCATCTAGAAGCATTTGTAAAAAAAAAACGTATTTTTTTTGTTAAAATAAAAAACATCTGTAAACAGAACGCTGCTAAACGCGAGTTACCATGTTTAGCAGTGTTGGTGTTTCAAATGCCTCTGAACATCCGTCTGAATCCATTTGTTTGCAATCCAAAAAAAGCCTATAAACTCAACTGCCTATAAACGACTATAAACGACCCTGTGTACTGATAAGATAACATTGAGGAGAGTTGAGGGGCAGCTAAAATAAATGCCCAACTGCTCCTAAACGTCCGTTTAGCAGCAGCAATGTACATGAGGCCTTAGGCCAGTTGGAATCAAGTACTAAATTTTGGTATTTGCGGATATTAGTAAATAATGCCAGGAAATACATTTAGCAAAGAATATAGATACATGGTTGGGCAGCTACATGGCAGACGAGGTTTAATATTGAGTACAATTAAGCACTTGAATTTGAAAAAATACCCCAAAATCATAGGCAATAGCATGCAATTCTCATGATGCAGCTAACAAATCTTGCAAAATACTATCATGCTTTAAAAGGGCATACTTTTAAGACCCATTTCACACTGAAGCATTTTTACAGCGTTTTAGCGTTAAAAATAGTGCTATTAAAACACTCATAAAACGCTCTCCAGTAAAAAAATCACTGTCACGGTACTAATGATACTGGCAAGGAAGGGGTTAACACCAGGGGCTATCAAAGGGTTAAATGTGTTCCCTGGAAGTGATAACCGTGTAGGCGATGGTTTAACTGGGGGAAGATCAAGATCTGTGTTCCTGCTTAGCAGGAACACAAAATCTCCATCTTCCCCTCTGACAGATCGGCGATATGCCTTGTTTACATAGGCAGAATGCCGTTCTGTCTGCCTCTGGAACAATCGGCGGGTCTGCCAGACACACTGATTGGCTCCCACTGTGTCCAATCACAGCGGGAGAGGGTGGCTGGCAGCATGCCCTCGTGCCCCAGACCCCTAAGAAAGAAATCACGTACAAGTTTGTGATTTTGCGCTTAAGGGTCGCCCTGCCACAGTAGATGTACATGGCGCAGTCCTTAAGCTGACTGACTTTACAAACTATGGAACTTCAATAATCGATTTTAGTATATTTTAACAATACCTTCACATAGAGACAAGATTTGCACTTAATCACAGAGGCCCGGATTCACATACATCCGCGCATATTTATGCGGGCGTAGCGTATCTAATATACGCTACGCTGACGCAGCGCACAGATGCAAGCACTGGATTCACAAAGCACTCGCCCCCAAATCTACGCTGGGTTTCCTCGGCGTAAGCCACCGTAGGTGGAAGTGGGCGTGAGCCATGCTAATGAGGCGTGACCCCATGTAAATGATGGATGTGCATGCGCCCTCCCGTGGACGCAACCCAGTGCGCATGCGCAGAATCACGTCGGAACTACTCCCTAGGATACGATGGATCACTGCCTATGACGTGAACGTAAGCTACGCCCAGCCCTATTCACGTACTACTACGTAAACGACGTAAAATACGACGGCTGTTCCCTGGTCCATACCTTTGCTTGAGTTGCGCCTCATAGATGGGGAATAACTATACGCCGGACGTAAGCCTTACGCAAACCGCGTATATTATGCGCCGGGCGCAACTACGTTCGTGAATCGACGTATCTCCCTCATTTGCATATTTGCAATGAGGCGGCCAGCATAAATATGCGCCCACGATACGCCGGCGTAGAAACGTTACGTCGGTCGGATGAAGCCTATTTTCAGGCGTATCTAGTTCTGTGGCACGGCGCACAGATACGACGGCGCATAGTTACACTTACGCGGCGTGTATCGAGATACGTCGGCGTAAGTGCTTTGTGAATCAGGGCCAGAAAGTAGTTCTCAGCATGGCTTTATACAGTTGATTAATATGTATTTCCTATACAATTTTTTTTTTTTATATAAAAACACAAAAATATTTTGTAGGTTTGGTGTAGAGAACTGTATGAATAACTAACCTGCTGTTTTAGTTAATTTTTTTTCTCAGATCATGGTTATTTCATATGGGTAATTAATAAAGCTGTGGATTAACTATAGCTGGATAACTATTTAAGCCTTTTTTTAATTATTCATTACAAATAGTATAATACTTAAGAAGTCATTAATCTCCACCCGTTTTTTGTTTAAATAATTATATACTGATATACTGTATTCAATGTTAGCTTTATAATTCTTGAATTAATATTGTCTGTGGCTTCACAGAAGGAGCTAACGGGCACAGTAACATAAGTGCGCATAGAAAATACCACTGACATATAATAATTTTAATGAAGCCTGTAAATGCATTTATAAGTGACCAGTATGATAGAACACAGTAGTATTAACAAAAGTTTGTTTTTCTACATGTATGTAGTGTATGTCACTAATTACAATACAGGAGGGCATAAACTGCACTGGGATACAATAAGAATGCTTTATTTGTAGACTTGGATGTAGTTTTGTAGGCATAAGCAATAAATCATCATGAATGTAACTATAAGTGAAAATTACTGTGCAGTTGAGGACAATAACTCAATGGGCCATTAGATGGCAGCAATGCCCTATCAGAAATGTTATTGGTAATTCATCATTTTGCTTTGAATTCTGGTAGCTGTAAGAGCTCCTGTAGATGTGCTTTTGAATGCATTTGATCTGCATTTGAAGTACACTTCAAACATATTCTGCAGATTTCCATTTACTTTAATGGTGTAGTGTGGAGGACCTTTATGAGACTTTGGTCCTACATTGTCTTTCTTTGAAAGCAGCAGGCCCTATTGAGATCCATTTATTTTTTGTATGCAATGAAACAAAGTAGATAATCCTCATTCTAAACTGTATTTTAGTTGAACAGCTGTGTTTGAATAGCACTCCTTGTAATGCAAAATTGCCCCTACTTCTTCTATGGAGAACTGCACTCCTGTGACCCATTTTCAGCCAACAGCAAGCTAAAGCCCACTGTCGGCTGAGGTCACTCAGCCAGTCCAGGTGCTGAATCGATCCTGGCTTTACCGTCGGGATCCACCCAACAGCCTGGACCGAGACCTGGCTTGGGCTCAAAGTAAATCGCTGGGAGACTGATCCAGCCCCTTCCACCCCCTGCACAGCTCAGTGCTCTAGTGAGCTCTGGAGGGGAGCAACAGAGAGCCAGTGACTGTCAGTCACAACCCTCTGCTCAGAGCTGAGAGAAGAACTGAGTGATCAGTTCTCACTGCAGAGCCGACAGGGGACAGATGCAGCATCTATCTGACCTAGGTGATTATCATTTATTTTATTTTATTTTGGGAAACCCATACTTCTCTTTTAAGGTAAAAAACTTGTCATGGTCAGGGGTCAGGCTCAGAGACTAGCCGCTAATGCAGAAGAGAGTCTCCCAACGACAAGCATGCTTACATAAGTACATGAGCAGGTAGCCTGGTTTATGCAGGAACCAGACTTCACCAGAGTTCCTGATGGTGTTGATGGGTTTTGCTGCATGCTAGTGCCAAGTTGCAGTCCTCAAGTTTGCCTCACCAGGTCCAGGTCCAGGTCCAAACCGGGGTCCGGTAGCAGATATAGCATGTAGGGATCAAGCAGAGGAGTAGTTAGTAAACAAGCCAAAGGTTGGTATCAAGCGGTTGCAGTTTCGGTTCAAGCGGAAGGAAGAATTTGGAGAAGACCATACAAACCATGAAAATTGCCAGCGTCCACTGGCTTTTATAAGGACAAGCAGTTCCCCTCATAAATTGTTGGATTATCGTCAGCCTTTGATTCCTGTGTTTGTGTGCCTTGTGCTTCTGCTTGATTACCCGTTACCAACCCGGCTTATCCCTGACTTGTTCTGGGTTCTGTCCTGTCTCTGACCCCGGCTTGCTCCACGGACCTGCTCCTGCCTTTGTTCCTGATGGATGTCCTGTGCTTTGCATCCTTCTCTACCCATCTGTCAAGATCTGCCAACTCCTCCAGAGCCTCATTTTCTGTGTCTACTTCTCTGCTCTTGGGTGTCCTCTCATCTGGAACCATCGGGCAGCTTCATCTTCAGGCAACCCGTGCTTCCTTTAGCAAAGCACCCTCTGTCACCACCTTTAGGGGTGCTCTGCACTCAACCGCAAGGGGAGCTCTCTCATCACCTCAGCCTCCAGTCAGGTACACGACAAAGCCAAAGGTTGATAACAAATAGCTGCAGGTAGGGATCCAGCAGAAGCTTAGTCAAGGAACATATCAAAGGTTGGTAACTAGTGGTGGTAAAGATAAAGACAGTAGCAAGAGTGAAAGAAGCAAGATATTGGCTGGAGAAGAGTGCAACAATCTGGCAAAAAGGAAGTGCGGAGACATGGTTTAATCAGGAAGTTCATGGAAGTATCAAAGAGTTCAAGGTTCATCAGAAACAAGGTACAAGGCAAGATTGTCTAAGGCAGGAATCCCCAAACTATGCCCCTCTAGCTGTTGCGGAACTACATGTCCCATGAGCCATTGTAAAACTTTGACATTCACAAACATTCACAGACATAACATAATGGGAATTGTAGTTCCTAAACAACTGGAGGGCCATAGTTTGGAGACCCCTGGTCTAGGGGATTAGACAGGGAGCTGTCCAGCATTTTAGGTGGCACAGCTAGAAGAACCACAGCCAGACATCGCAGAGATCGCAGGCTCCGATTTGGACTCTGAGAAAACCTTCAGTGACTATTTTTCTCTCCCCATACCTAAATACTTGAGTCCTGTATCCATTTAGCAATATACTTTCTGCAGGACTCTCCTCTCTCCACTCTCTCACAGGCTTGGCTGAGAGCAGCAGGAGTCATTGTCTCCTGCTGCTCTCACTCAAATGCAATGAGGAGGGAGTGTAGATGAGTCATGCTGTGTGCCATCATAGGAAGCAGCTTCTTATGGGGGCACGCGCAGAAGAGGAGGGGCTTGAATCATTGGTGGGGGGGGGCATAAGAAGGAGATTCAGGGCTGCTCTGTGCAATACCATTGAACAGAGCAGGTAAGTAATACAAGGTATAGCCATCCACCAAGGATTACTGCTAACTGTGCATTAATGCGGACGTGTGCATAAATGTATGCACACACATGCATTGCTATTGGTGGTGGCACACAGACTATTTAAATAGGATAGTTACACATTTCCAGTAATGACTTGTATTCAGCAGTACCCGTTAACCTGTCTTTAGCATTTCCTGATTGTTTTTCCGATTATGACCTGGGTCTTGACCTGCGATGAGTTTCTTCATTTTCACAAAAAAAATTGAGAATAGACATGTGCAATTCGAATTAGTCTTTTAATGAATTTCGACAAATTTGTAATTTTGGCAATTTCATAATTTGAAAACCCGAAAATTTGAAAATCTGAAATAATAACTATATAATAATAATTTAACTATTAATTAACTATTTAACTATTACTAACTATTAAATTATAGGTATTGAAATTTCCTTTCAAATTTGGCTGTTAGTGAATCTAACGAATACAAATTTATTCTAAGTTATGAATTATCCAAAATAATGTTGTATCTAAACAAATGGAACGTAACAAATTAATAATAACAAAAATAAAAATAAAAACTTTTTTTATTATTATTGTTATTATTTAGTCATTTGTTCCTATCCATTTGTTTAGATGCGGCATTCGCTATTTCCAATAATTCGTAACTTCAAATAAATTTGTATTTGTTACTTTCACTAACATCCAAATTTGAAAGCAAATTCCAATACCTATAATTTTTTTGTTAGTTATTTAGTTATTCTTTCAAATTTTGGGATTTTCTTCCTTATTTAAAAATTTTCTAATTTAGAAATTTTCAAATTTACGAATTGCAATCATAACGAATGACCCGAAAAACGAAAAAAAATAAAACGACAGTGCACATTAATACTAGAAAGCGACAGGGAAATAATGCAGTTATTATTGATCATAAATATCTACAGCACCATTTAGTGGTCAGTGGTGGTGATTGGGACATTATGGGCCAGATCCACAAAGAAATTACGCCGGCGTATCTATTGATACGCCGAGTAATTTCAAAGTTCCCGCGTCGTATCTTTGTTTTGTATCCACAAAACAAGATACGACGGAATGAGGGATCGATCCGACAGGTCTTAGTACGCTGTTGGATCGTAGGTGTATATTTACGCTGGCCGCCAGGTGGCGTTTCCGTCGAATTCCGCGTCGAGTATGCAAATTAGCTAGATACGGCGAGCCACGAACGTACGTCCGGCCGGCGCATTTTTTTACGTCGTTTGCGTTACGCCCCCATCACATCGATTTGAATTGCGCGCCCTTACGCCCGCCAAACATACACTACGCCGCTGTAACTCATGGCGCGCATTCTTTGAGAATTAAAAAAAAAAAGTAAGTTACGGCGGCGTAGTGTATCTTAGATACGTTACGGCGGCGTAGTGTATCTTAGATACACTACGCCCGGCGGAAATATGCGCCGCTGTACGTGGATCTGCCCCTCTATATATAAATCTGAGTTAATACAATCCATTGTTTATCATATTTACACCCTGGCCTTGGAAGTTTTGCAAAAGAGTTTTTGTCCTATTACAAGATTAGGAAAGAAGGTCATGGGATTAACTCAAGAAGCATTCTGAGAATACAAATAAACTCAAGGTCATGAAAAGAAGGTTGTGAATAATCAAGGCACATTTCCAGTATATCCTGTCTAATACTTTCGGTGTTTCGTATATACACGTCCCAGACCTGTTTACTCTTGTGCAGGCAAATGCAAGGGTATGGACCTTTTGAAGTTTGTTATTAAACAGATGTTGCACACTTTTGTAAACTTTACCAAAGCATTTTAATATAAAATATTATAACACAGAAAATATAGCTTTAAAAATAGAGACGCACAGGTCTTCTAGCTGCTTCATTATCTCCTCAAACTTCAACAATATATCATAACTAGTCTCTAAGGCCTCGTACACACGGACGGACTGTCCGATGAAAACGGTCCGCCGGACCGTTTTCATCGGACATGTCCGCTGCCGGATTTTGGTCTGATGGTTGTACACACCATCAAACCAAAATCCCTGCACACAGGATAGGCGGTGACGTGGCCGCGCCGTCACCGCGGCGACGTACGCGATCCTGAAAGGTCAATGCTTCCACGCATGCGTCGAATGACTTCGACGCATGCAAGGGCTTTCGGCCGAGCAGACATGCCCAGTAAGTCGTACAGACGACCGAACATGTCTGACGGACAGGCTTCCAGCGGACATGTTTCTTAGCATGCTAAGAAACATTTGTCCGCTGGAAACCTGTCCGATCCGCCGGAAAATTGTCCGGTCGGACGAACAGACGACCGAACATGTCCGCTGAAACTGGTCTGCGGACCAGTTTCAGCAGACATGTTCGGTCGTGTGTACGAGGCCTGAAAGCTAGTAAATCAAATAATATACAGTATTTATATGAATGTGACATAACTGAAGAAGTGCAGAGAGCGCTCATCATTGTCCGGAACCAGGTGGGGACTGCGGTCACTGTGTGTAGTAAACGTGCAGAATTCGTCTGAAAGTACTGTCCCATATCACTACACACTGTAACTTAATGTAGGTTGCATTAGGAGGGACACCACAGAGCCCATGCCCTCTCCACCAGTCCAGCAAACGTCTGTTATCTCACTCCCAGTAACAGAATGGGGTCCCGTTGTGCACCCATTATGACCTCATACATGCACTTGTTAACTCCTTCTCTTCCTGTACTCATGTGACCAGGTCAAAGTTCTCCGAAATGCAGATTCGTTTCTGGTTGCTACTGAATAAAGGCCACAAGGGAGGGAGCCAGAACATCGACCACCTCGCTACTAGAGGACCTGTCATGTTAACAACTGGTAGCTTTATAACTTCCTCTAGACCTTGGTTACCCATAGCAACTACTTTACTTCATGTAGCAGCTGAGCTTCATAGCCCACCTGTGGCGGCCCGTACATTAAGGGGCTTGCCTCCTCTCTCCACTCCACACTCTATATGGTAATGGATAGATTCATGCAGGGCCTGGGACAAGGGGTGGGCAGGAGGGACCGCTACCCTGGGCACCGTGGTATCATGTGAGGTGGGGGGCACCACAAGGAGATTGGGGGAAGGGATGTATGTTGGGAGGGGGAATTCGGGGAGCCACAGGGGGTAAGAATTGTTCTAGGAGGGGAAATTTGGAGAGGAGTGCTAGGAGTGGTGATTTAGGGGGGTTTGTGTTAGAAAGAGGGATGTGGGAAGAGGATTTGTGCTAGAAGGGTTTGTGCTAGGATTGGGAAGTGCAATTTTTTCTGGGAGGGGGGAATCTGGAGTTGGGGTAAAGGATTTATGCTCAAAGTAGAAATTTGAGGGGTAGAGAATTTGTGCTAGGAGGGGGACTTTTCTTGGGGGGTGTTTGTGCTGGGGGCATACTGGGAGAGAGATGATGTGAGGTGAGGGGGGATGGGAGAGAAAAGATTTGTGTCGGGAAGGGGGATTTTAGCAGGGGGCAGATTTGTACTGGTAGAAGGGGGAATTTCTGCTTAGAGGGTAAACATGCAGAGATTTTGCTGACACATAATGCTTATACATCTTGGGATGAGGGGTGAAATTTGGCATGTTCGCCCTGGGCTCTAGATGACCTTGTCCCGGCACAGGATTCATGCATAGCATGAATCTATCCACGACCACCCCCTATTCCTGCGTCGGGGCCCTTTCAGGGCACCGGGTGCATGAATTACAATGATAGAGTCTTTTATTTGAAGATTCCTGATTAGAGCCAGAGCCAGAAACTCTAATGGTTTAAAAATCGGGTGGGCTCGGGACGCAGAGGATGCGTTTCAATCCCACCCAGGTGTGTTACAACAGCATATGAATATTCTCTGTTGAAACACTTGTAGCGGTACCCCCATGAGGACTGCTAATAGACTCTGTACCCCATTGGTTACCTTGACTCTGCAAATCCTCTCTTGCCTTTGACACCTTGGGTTCCATCCTGTCACAGCTGTGATAGTAAGTAGAAACTCACAAAAAAATCAATGAACAAATCAGATATGTTTACTGAGATAAGAGAAAAACAAAGAATTGTATAAGAAAAATTGTATAAGAAAACTTAGCTTAGGTTAACAGTGAATATGCCCCATATATTACTATACCTATGTGGACAGGTAGACAGTGGAGTAGACACCCAACAATATATAACACGTATTGAATTTCTCCCCTTTATATCCTCAACCCATAGACCAGCAAATGGCAAAATATCAGCTACAATATAACTCAAATAACATACTATAGTGTGGCTCCCTGTAGTGATTTAATGCAATACAATGCAATGATTGCAGAGGAATATAAGTCAGTTGTGCACAAAAGAGAGGAAATAAGAAATGTTCCTGTAGTTCCAATTATCTTCAGCTAGCCTGTGTTCTATATACTGCAGTTAATTGTAATCCAATATGCAAAAGGTAATTAAAAATTAACTAAACTGCACCTTATCTGAAGAGATGATAACCGGTGTATGCTCCTCCTTTAACTGTAACAAAGAAGTGTTCACAATACTGATTTTTAAGCACAATGGGTATATTGACCCCAGGCGCCTGCTGTGTGAGGCCTGTGTAGAAGTATATTGACATCTGTAAAACTACAAGTATCACCAGCCAGCCTGTAAAAGTGTTACTCAGGAGTACTGTGGTTAACTATCACAAGGGCTATGCCCGCTCACCACTATAAACATGAGATGAATAGAGGATTTCCCAACAGAATTCTCTGTCTCTGTTTTTCTGTTGCCCTGTGGAAATGGCAGCACCACGCCACGCTGCACTTCCCGATGAACTGGATTGCAGGTACCTCCGGATGGTCTGGAACACAAGCCGGTCCACTGTACTGGAATAGCGATGCTGTCCTCAGAGATCCCTCCGGGGTTGGCTATCCGACTCCCTGCTGTGTTTAGGCCGCAGATTCTCAGCAATCCCTGTCACACAGACCTCCTGCTGGCAGGTGTAAGGATTGTTTTTATTTACTGCCGTGGAATGTTATTTATTGTGTATGGATCGCAGCTGCAGAGGCTTGTCAGGTCTAACCACCAGGTCACTCTCAATTCAGTTTAGAAAGTTTGGGGTTAAATCATCATATCCTCTAACCGATACCAACTTAAACTAGCTTATTACCTCATAAGCTGAAAAGGAAAGAATAATGAGCATACTCTATTATGTGGACTATTAAGCGGATATTGAGATATTGATATTAGTGCATAGACATCCTCGATAGATAGAAACTATATTGTTACTTCACATTAGAGTGGATCATAGATATAGGTATAGTCCATTTATATCATGAGACATATGTAATGTGAGACCACAGAAATCACCAATGTAACTAGTATCAATGTTGGTAGATAATCAGATTAAATATCAAGATACTTGAGGTTCTGCTGAGAGCAGTAGTCCATGGGGTAAGCAACTAGTGACAATACTGACAGGTAACAGATTGATTATCAAAGATACTTGCGGTTCTGCTGAGAGCAGTAGTCCATGGGGATAAGCAACTAGTGACAATACTGACAGTTAGACAGATTGATTATCAAAGATACTTGCGGTTCTGCTGAGAGCAGTAGTCCATGGGGATAAGCAACTAGTGATAATACTGACAGTTTAAACAGATTGATTATCAAAGATACTTGCGGTTCTGCTGAGAGCAGTAGTCCATGGTGATTAAGATCCTGTTTGTATAGAGATTGTCAGCAGTGAAGATGTATTAGAAGGATCAGTGGATGTCAGATAGAAGTCCTCTGAGGTCTGTGCTGTCCAAGCGCTGTTGACTGTAGATGAGGACTGGTCTCTGGAGGCGACTGAGGTGGAGCGTGTAGGCAGGGTGTTCCAAGGTGACGGCAGGTATCCCACAAAATAACGGAACACCCTGCCGTCATCTCTGGGGGTTTAAATAGCCGCGAATTCGCGGGGAAAATTGGAAGAGACGCTGGTCGCACTTCCGCGTTCCAGCGTGGAACGCACATGTCCGCGCACCGGAAGTGACGCGGGTAACCTGCAAAACCAAGCGCAGCTGTCTGCACAGGACAGAACTGGGTCTGTATGAGAGAAGTAGCATCAAAGATGTTACATACTCCCCTCCTCAAGGGGGCACCACGGGTGTTCCCAGAAGGAGATGGTCGGTCTGGGTATCTTTGGTGAAAGAGTCTAACTAAGCGAGGGGCATGTATGTCTGAGGTATTTTCCCAAGAATCATCGTTTTGATCATAACCCTTCCATCGTACCAAATATTGAAGGTTAGAAGCACGTCTTCTAGAGTCTAGGATCTTTTCAACTTCGTATTCAGTCTGACCAAGTATTTCCACAGGTGGAGGTGGGCAAGGTTTCCTGTTAGGGAATGGGTTAGGAACATAAGGTTTAATTAAAGAGACATGGAAAGAGGAATGAATTTTCCAATCTGTGGGTAGAAGCAATCTAACCGCATTAGGGTTAATCAAATGGGTGATCTGGAAAGGTCCCGTGAATTGCGTGCCTAACTTCTTTGAGGGTATTTTAAAATGAAGATTACGTGTGGATAGCCAAACCAAATCCCCAACCTTATATTCAGGAGGTGTTGACCTGTGGGCATCATAATTCTTCTTTTGTCTTTGTTGAGCGATCTCCAAGTTGGAACGAAGAGTAGTCAAAGTATTTTTAAGAGTAGAAAGGTAATCATCAACTGCTGGAACAGCGTTTGGGGGGTAGCTGGTTGGTAAACTGTTTGGGTGAAAACCATAATTGGCAAAAAAAGGTGTGAATCTGGATGAAGAACTGGTTGAGTTGTTATATGAGAATTCGGCTAATGGAAGTAATTGATACCAATCGTCTTGTAGGTGTGTACAGTAGCATCTTAGATACTGTTCAAGGATCTGATTGAGACGTTCTGTTTGACCGTTGGTTTGCGGATGGTAGGCGGTGGACATTCGATGGTCGATTAGTAGACTTTTGCAGAGGGTCTTCCAAAATCTAGAAATGAATTGGGATCCACGGTCAGAGATTATTTGAGAGGGAAGTCCATGAATTTTAAGGATATTGGAAATGAAAGCATTTGCTGTCTCAAGGGAAGTTGGTAATTTCCTCAGGGGTATGAAATGTGCCATCTTCGTGAGTAGATCTACTGTGACCATGATGGTATTGGCACCGTTTGATCTAGGTAAATCAACTATAAAGTCAATCGACAAAACATCCCATGGTCTTTTAGGTATTGGAATAGATGTAAGTAGACCAAATGGAGGTTTCTTGGAATGCTTGTTTCGAGCACAAATCTCATGACTCATGACGTTACATAGTCGTAAATCATTTTAGAAAGGTTGGGCCACCAATAGTCTCTCTTAACAAGATGAGTAGTCTTGTTGATCCCAGGGTGACCTGCTAAAGGTGAATCATGAAGATGTTTAAGTAATAGTAGTTGTAAATTAGGAGGAACATAGATTTTGTTGTTGTAAGTGTAGACACCATCTGAAGATTTGGTAAGATCCTTTGGTAGAGAGGTGGTATCTGCAGCGAGTGATTGTGAGATTAATTGTCTGAAAGAGGTGTAAACTCCAATGAATCTATTAGATGGAATAATAGAGAGTGGAGGAATCTCAGTGTTTTGATCCTCATGTAATCGTGAAAGAGAGTCAGCCTTCACGTTTTGTGAACCAGGTCTGTAGGAAATATAAAAATCAAACCTGTCAAAAAAAAGACTCCATCTGACTTGGCGGGCTGAGAGTGTCTTACATGTTTTTAGATGTTGTAAATTACGGTGATCCGTGAGAATGGTTATTGGGTGTGTAGAACCTTCTAATAAATGTCTCCAGTTTTGTAAGGCGTCTTTGATTGCAAGAAGTTCCTTTTCTCCAATAGGATAATTTTTTTCCGCAGGTGATAGGGTCCTGGAGTAAAATGCGACAGGATGAAGTGGTTCGGAGAGGGTTGGACGTTGTGAAAGAATTGCACCTAAAGCATAATGGGAGGCATCCACTTCCACGGTGAAATGATACTGTGGGTTAGGTAATTCTAGAATTGGGGCTGTAGTATAGGAGAGTTTAAGAGAGTCAAAGGATTCCTGGGCTTCCTTAGTCCAGGAAAAGGGTGTCTTGGTGCTGGTGAGGGCACTTAAAGGTTTGACAATAGCTGAGAAGTTTTTTATGAATTTACGATAGTAGTTGGAAAAACCAAGGAAGCGTTGAAGAGCTTTCCTTGATTGAGGAATTGGCCAAGAGATGATACAATCCACCTTTGAGCGGTCCATCTGGATACCGTCAGGTGTAATTTGGTACCCAAGGAATGAAATGCTAGACTGGCCGAAAACGCATTTCTCCAGCTTGGCATATAGAGAATGCGTTCTAAGCCTAGCTAAAACCCATCGAACATGTTTGATATGTTCTTCAATTGAATCGGAATAAATCAATATATCGTCCAGGTATATTACCACACAGATGTCAAGCAAATCTCTAAAGATGTCATTTATGAACCATTGGAATGTCGCGGGTGCATTACACAACCCAAATGGCATAACAGTGTATTCATAGAGTCCATAGCGGGTTTTGAAAGCGGTCTTCCATTCGTCTCCTGGACGAATCCTGATTAAGTTGTAGGCTCCTCTAAGATCTAGTTTTGTGAAAATTTTTGAAGTTTGGAGACGTTCGATAAGTTCCGGAATGAGAGGGAGTGGGTATCGATTCTTTATGGTAATAGTGTTTAAGGCTCTGTAGTCAATGATAGGGCGTAAAGATCCATCCTTGTTTTTGACGAAGAACATGGCAGCACTTGCTGGTGAAGTGGAAGGTCTAATAAAGCCCTTCTTTAGATTTTCGTCTAGGTAGACCTTAAGATGTTCAAGTTCTGGTTGTGAGAGCGGATAGATACGAGCAGTAGGAATTGGACAGTCTGGATTTAAATCTATAGGGCAGTCGTATATACGATGAGGGGGAAGAATGTCTGCATTAATTTTACTGAATACATCTAAGAAATCCTGTATGTAAGCAGGTAAGTCTTTACAGCTTACATCAGTGGAGAGAATGGTATGTTTTGGGTAACAATTATTTTGACAGAAGGTGGAGTTTAAATTGAGAGAATGCTTAGACCAAAGGAAAGTTGGTTGGTGACATAATAACCAGGGTAGACCAAGAACAATTGGGAATATTGGAGATGGGATAACATCAAAAACTAGAGTCTCTGTATGGTTATTCCCAGAAGTGACCAGTAGAGGTGTAGTCTGAGAGGAAATTGGGCCAGAAGAAGAGGTAGAACCATCAATAAAAGTGACAGAGAGTGGATTTTGTTTAAGCACACAGGGAATTTTATTTTCATTCACAATATTTAAATCAATAAAGTTGCCACAGGCACCGGTGTCGATCATTGCGTTGATAGTGATTCTATCTTGGTCCCACTGTAAGGTAAGGGAGACATAAATGAAACGATTAGTGGTACTTCTAGGTGGAATGGTCTTACATATATTAGATATGTTACCTTCAATGTTCCTCCTTAGGAGTGGGCAGGTGGAGACTAAGTGATCTGGAGCTGCGCAATATAGACAGAGATTATGAGCTCTACGGCGCTGTTTCTCAGCTTCTGACAGAGGGCCCTTGACAGCTCCCAGTTCCATGGGAACCTCCTTTGGTGGTGATTTAAACCTTCTGAATTGGGGAGGTAAGTAGGTGTTGCCTCTTTCAGTCTTCCTCTCTCTGAGGCGTCGGTCTATGGTGAGTGAAAGATGCATCAGCTCTTCTAGAGTTGCAGGGAGTTCCACACGTGCTAACTCATCCTTCATGGATTCAGACAAACCAAGTCTGAATTGGTTTCGTAAAGATATATCAGTCCACTGAGTTTCTCTACACCAACATTTAAATTCGGATATGAACTCCTCCACTGGTCTCTTTCCTTGTTTAAGGCTCCTAATATTATTTTCCGCTGTTAGCTGCCTATTAGGATCTTCATATAGAAGTGACATCTCATCCAAAAAGGTCTCGAAAGCACCAAGTAATTCACCATGTTCAAGCAGATATGCGTCAGCCCAGAGCCTAGGTTCTCCCTTTAAATAGGAGATAAGGGTGAGAATGCGAACCCTGTCTGAATAATAGGTTCGTGGGCGCAAATCAAACATGAGACGACAGGAGCTAATAAACTGACGGAAAATTTTTCGGTCTCCTGAAAATGGTTCTGGGGTGCAGACCTTAGGTTCAGGCCTGTCCCTAGTTTGGACAAAATTTTGGTTGCGCAAAGTATCATTTTCTAGGCGAAGTTCGTTCATAGTGGCTGTAAGGTTATCAACTCTTTGTGAAAGTCCAACAAGGTGGTTTGCAAGCTCTGCTGGTTCCATTACAACAATTTTCTTTATTAAGGGGTTCCGTTATTATGTAAGGATTGTTTTTATTTACTGCCGTGGAATGTTATTTATTGTGTATGGATCGCAGCTGCAGAGGCTTGTCAGGTCTAACCACCAGGTCACTCTCAATTCAGTTTAGAAAGTTTGGGGTTAAATCATCATATCCTCTAACCGATACCAACTTAAACTAGCTTATTACCTCATAAGCTGAAAAGGAAAGAATAATGAGCATACTCTATTATGTGGACTATTAAGCGGATATTGAGATATTGATATTAGTGCATAGACATCCTCGATAGATAGAAACTATATTGTTACTTCACATTAGAGTGGATCATAGATATAGGTATAGTCCATTTATATCATGAGACATATGTAATGTGAGACCACAGAAATCACCAATGTAACTAGTATCAATGTTGGTAGATAATCAGATTAAATATCAAGATACTTGAGGTTCTGCTGAGAGCAGTAGTCCATGGGGTAAGCAACTAGTGACAATACTGACAGGTAACAGATTGATTATCAAAGATACTTGCGGTTCTGCTGAGAGCAGTAGTCCATGGGGATAAGCAACTAGTGACAATACTGACAGTTAGACAGATTGATTATCAAAGATACTTGCGGTTCTGCTGAGAGCAGTAGTCCATGGGGATAAGCAACTAGTGATAATACTGACAGTTTAAACAGATTGATTATCAAAGATACTTGCGGTTCTGCTGAGAGCAGTAGTCCATGGTGATTAAGATCCTGTTTGTATAGAGATTGTCAGCAGTGAAGATGTATTAGAAGGATCAGTGGATGTCAGATAGAAGTCCTCTGAGGTCTGTGCTGTCCAAGCGCTGTTGACTGTAGATGAGGACTGGTCTCTGGAGGCGACTGAGGTGGAGCGTGTAGGCAGGGTGTTCCAAGGTGACGGCAGGTATCCGACAAAATAACGGAACACCCTGCCGTCATCTCTGGGGGTTTAAATAGCCGCGAATTCGCGGGGAAAATTGGAAGAGACGCTGGTCGCACTTCCGCGTTCCAGCGTGGAACGCACATGTCCGCGCACCGGAAGTGACGCGGGTAACCTGCAAAACCAAGCGCAGCTGTCTGCACAGGACAGAACTGGGTCTGTATGAGAGAAGTAGCATCAAAGATGTTACAGCAGGATCAGAATGGTGTCCAGAGAGAGCGAATCAGGCTGCACTATCCCTTTTTACTTCCTCTTCCAGCAGGGCATTCTGTTAACTGTAGTCCAGATTGCTCCTGATAACAATGTCACTTCCTCCTCTCGGACTACATGTTCCATGATGCCTTGCTCTGAGTCTTCACACAAGAGAAAATAACACAAGTCCAGCATGCACTAGAGGGAGCCAAACCCATTATAACAATAAAGAAACTGTCCTTAAATCTAAAGCACAGTAGCAAACCTTAGCTACATGCTGAACCTCAATACGACCAATCAGAAGCGGGAAAGAGAAGACTCCCGATTGGCCGCCGAGGAGGAGGGAGGAAACGGAAGCTGCCGTGATGACCCAGAGAACGAGAGGCTGTAGGGGAACAGCAGGAGAATGGGAGGCCGCCAAGCAGGGGAAGCCACCGCCGAGCAGGGGAAGCCACTGCCGCCGATGAGGTAAGTGTGACCGACCGACCCGGGGAGGGAAGGTGACATACTGTTTTTCCACCGGCCGCCACATGTGCTTTAAAAACCCTGGCTCTTTTGATATGCCAGAAGATTTGGCTTTCAGAAAGTAACTGCTTGTCCACTGAGAAATTCCAAGACAATGGTTAATAATTTATTTACATACAGTATAAACCTATGCCAACCTTTCTACTGTACTGAGAGAAATGTGTAGGCTGTAGTGGCTGACTTACCCATCTGAAAATACTACATGCTTGGCTGTAATGATGACCCAATGAATTCTTTATTTTCTCTGACCCAGAATAAATATGCAGAACAGGAGTTCTGATTTCAGAGCAGGCATGCTCATTTCAGGTCAGTAACTTTGAAGGCATAGAAGACAGAAACAGCCAGGCAATTAGCATTCTTGGAAGGAGAATTGAAATGTCAGCCAGCACATTTCTCTTATCGCAGGTTACCTTACACTGTTTTCTTTATCTCCCAGTCTGTCAATGTGTGAATGGTTGCATTGAATTCCTGTTAAACTTTACACGTTGTCTGTATTGTTTACCCTCCATAACAGCCTTACAGGCCTTTTTATGGTGAAGATTCAGTTCAGCAGAGAGTAAAGGATTTTACTGGGCAGTATCCGGGAAACCAACTTGTGTACTAAGTAAATGGCTCTGGAAAATTTTCATCCAGCAACAACATTGCTCTTGTCTGGCTGCCAAGTTCCATGTCAGCAAAGATATGACATATGAGGTGATTTTGTGTATTTTCCACTGTTTGCTAAACAGGGTTGTACTAATGTCTTCTACAGTTTACATTGGTCTTTTTCATTTACTGGAATTCATACAATGCCTTTAAATTGGAACATGGAATATAGTATATTCTCTTGTAACATATTTTACTCCAAGTAGCCAAGTGGTACATTGTTATTTGTACAGGCAGGAGTAAAGTTAAATAATACAATGTTGGTAGCTGGTAGAGTTTAATGCTAGGTTCACACTGCTGCAATACAATTTTGATCCGACTGTGATTATGTAGTGCTACTTGCTAGATGCAACTTGGATACAACTTTGATAATATTTGTATATTCTGTGTGGCCAAAATCACACTGGAATCGAACCAAAGTAGTACAGGAAACTTTTCCAAAATCACTTAGTGATTTGCATTAATGTGAACAGACACCATTGAAAACAATGTGATTTCCCTTTTTATGTGATTCAGTATGACTCAAGTTGCATCTGAAATTGCACTAGTGTGAAGAGTTATGGTGGAAGCATTATGTCTCTTCTGCCATAAAACCCTTTCTTTCCTACTAAAACTCCAGGGTAATGTAAGTTCTGCGCACATATTTACGAGTGACATCATCAGTGGTCACCCAATGACTAAAAAACTGAAAACTCTGGTGAATAGGAGTGTGGAATTTGGCTTGAGAAAAACAAAAAGGGCTTGACCACACAACTTCAGTTGAGCTGAGTTCACCTACATATATCAATGCAGACTAAACACAAAGGTACATTGAAAACAATTGTTAATGCTACTACACTGCCTTGGGGTGTATTGCACTGTGTTGCATAAAAATGCAGACATGATGCATTTCTCCTAAATGCATAGCAGATCACCATGGGTCACCACACTGCAGTGATGCACAGAAAACTGAAAATTGTTATTAATACCTACGGTAATTTTCCTTTCCTGGCCTGTCCTCACGTCAGCACACCATGGGTTAATCCCTCCTCCGGTCCTCCAGTACCACCTTCTTCTTAGCTGATAAATAGTGGGCCCCTCCTCCCTTGCCCTTGTTCCACTTAACTGGCGGACGACAGGCTTATATGGAGGGAAAAGAGCAGTGCTGACGTAAGGACAGGCCAGGAAAGGAAAATTACCGTAGGTATTAATAACAATTTTCCGTTTTCCTGGCCAGCCTCACGTCAGCACACCATGGGATTTAATTTAGCTCTACTAGGGTGGGGAAAATATATATAAGACTCGGACAACAACTGGAAATGCTGCTTTAGTGAATCTTTTATTTTATTTGAAAAGGTGCCGATACTACGGCATTCTCGAAATTCGATGCATTAGCCGTTTTAACGTCTAAACTGTAATGCCTTGTGAAGGTCTTGCAGGAACTCCAGCTAGTGGTCCTGCATATGTCTTCGACTGGTATCTTAGCAGACGCTGCCCATGAGGCTGCCACCCCTCTGGTAGAATGAGCTCTTATCGCCTGTGGAGGCGTCAGCCCCTGTTTCTCATACGTAAGACTGATAGGTGATCCAGGTAGATATGATTCTTGTTGAGGCTGCTTGTCCTCTTTTTGGTCCTGATGGCAGGACGAAAAGGGAATCCGTTTTGCGCACATGTAGAGAGCGGTGTAGATACATTGAAAACAGGTTGACCATGTCTAACAGTCTGAGGTCTAGCTCCTCTTCTTGCCTTGGCAGTTGTGTGAAGCTAGGTAGAACCGCCTCCCAATTCACATGAAACTTGGAAACCACCTTAGAAGTTATGGCCGATGAGGGCCTTAGGATTACTCTATTCGGGAGAATGATGCAATATGGGTCCTTGCAGGATACAGCTGCTAGCTTGGAGACTCTCCTTGCTGACATTATGGCTGTGAGAAAAATCAGCTTGACTGTTAAGAACCAAAGCGGACATGTCTGCGCTGGCACAAATGGATGTAGGAGAAGAGCTTTTAGTACCGTGCCTAGGTCCCAGGCTGGGAACAGAGATTTTCTTGGTGGATTCAACTTTATGGCCGCCTTTAAAAAAATTCTCTTATTAGTGGTTCGTCTGCCCATCTGTGCCCTGTGAAGCATGTTAAGGCTGACACCTGTACCTTTATTGTGTTATAGACTAAGCCCATTTTTAGAGCCGATTGTAAAAAGTCCAGCACTTGTGCGACGTTTGGGTCCAATGGGGAGAAATTTTGTTGTAAAGCAAATGTGAATTTTCTCCAAATTCTGTTGTAAGTAACATTGGTCGTGGCCTTCCTAGATTTCAGTAAAGTTGAGATTACGTCTTCTGAGATGCCTTGCGCCTGTAGTCTGGCTGATTCAGCAACCAGGCCGTCAATTGCAACCTGCCCGGATATGGATGATACCACTGGACCTGCTGCAGGAGGTCTCTTCAGTGGCAGACGTATTGGGGGAACTGCCTTCATCTGTAGGAGGGGACCATGGTCTCGGTGGCCAAAAGGGTAGAATTACAATTGCATGGACCTTCTCCCTCGGAATTTTCAACAGGGTTTTCATTACTAGCGGTACCGGTGGAAAAAGGTAGACTAGGGGAAAATCCCACGGAAAGGCATCTTGGGCTATCACTTTGTTGCAGTGGAACCTTCAGACAAACTGGGGTGTCTTTGCATTGTCTGGGGTCGCCATTAGATCCACCGAGGGTGTCCCCCATTTGCAAAAGATTTTTTCCAGGACCTTTTCGCTCAGTGCCCACTCGTTCTTGTTGGCTGCCCGGAATGTAGACTGCTGTCAGGGCCTCCAAATGTGCTTCGGCCCAGACAAATATCTTGGTCGCCACTTTCAATAGCGACAAGCTCTTGGTTCCGCCTTGTTTGGCTATATATGCCACCGCCGTTCTGTTGTCTAACAACAGTTTGACCCGGGCCCCTTAAACCAGATCCTCAAAGGCCCGCAGGGCCAGATATGCTGCTTGCAATTCTAAGAGGTTGGAGTGTCTGGTTTCCATCTTGCCCCATACGCCTTGTACCTGTCTGCCGAGGCAGTGAGCGCCCCAGTCCCGGAGACTGGCACCCAAGGTTATCTGAATCCAGCCTCCGGGGCTGAGGGGCATGTCCACCATGCTAAGCTCTGGTGGATCCTTTTTGGTATGCATACTTTTTGGTGAAGTAATACGCCATCCCACTGGCTCAGAAAAGTCACCTGGAATGCCCTTGTATGGAATCTTGCCCAGGGAACAGCTGGGATCGCTGCGGTGAACATTCCCAGAAGTCATACAGTCCCTTGCCGACAGCGATGAGGGCTCCCTCAAGCTGTTTACAAGGGCTACTAGCTCGGCTGTTTTGCCTCTTAGTAGCGACACATGGCCTTTTGCTTGTATCGAAAACAAGCCCTAGGTATTCCATCTCCTGGGAGGGACTTGTTGACAATCCAGCCAAACTCGGATAGTATCTTCTGCACCGCCTCGCGTTGTGCTGTCCACTCCTCGCTTGCATGGGCCACTACCAAAACGTCATCTAGGTAGTGGAAGATCTTTATGCCCCTTAAACGTATAATGGCGATGATAGCTGGCAAGATCTTGGAGAGACTCAAAGTGCTGTGCTGATCCTGAAGGGTAGACATTTGAATTGGATATGGTCTTCCCGTACCATGAATTGCCAGACCCCATGCAATGGGGTAAATGATCTTGGAGGTCTGCAGTTGGGAAGGCTTCTCTCCCTCTGCAGCCCTGCCAGGTAAAGGAGATTGGGCCATGCGTTTATACCAGCATGATAGAAGATGCCTTGCCAAGCTCAGGGTGCATTTTGGGCCTGCATGCCGTCTGCAGTGGCAGAAAAATAAAATCGCACAGGTTACCTCACAAGTATGTGGTTGTGTAAAATTCTAAGGCCTATTAAGGCAGCTATAACAGAACGTATGCTGCCAAATATCCACGCAACAAGCAACACCCCTAACAATCGAGCGTAAATCACTCATTCATGAAGGATGGTCCTTTTCCATAATGGCAGAGCGTAAATCGCTCGTTCATGAAGGGTGATCCTTTCCCATAATGGCAGAGCGTAAATCGCGCGTTCATGAAGGATGGTCTCTTCCCATAACGGCAGAGCGCAAATCGCTCGTTCATGAAGGATGGTCTTTTCCCATACTGGCAGAGCGTAAATCGCTCGTTCATGAAGGATGGTCTCTTCCCATACTGGCAGAGCGTAAATCGCTCGTTCATGAAGGATGGTCCTTTGCCATGCTGGCAGAGCATAAATCGCTCGTTCATGAAGGATGATCCTTTGCCATACTGGCAGAGCGTAAATCGCTCATTCATGAATGATGGTCCTTTCCCATACTGGCAGAGCATAAATCGCTCGTTCATGAAGGATGACCTCGTCAGAAGACCAATTTACAGCAACAAGTTCTCTGAACTTTATCCAAATAAGATGGCTGACGTATATTTATGCATTGCACTTCCAGGGTGGATGCTGCCCTCTAGTGTTTTGGACAGCAAGTGTCTTCCAGAGATCCTATGGATAAAAAAAAATGGACTTGCTCACACCGGATGCAGTCCAGTGCGTTTTTTATTCTGCATCAAGAAACGCATAAACAGTGGCAACTTTGATTCCATTTACTTAGTTCACACCAGTACAGCTCATTCTAGTGCAGTCAACAAAAGTAGAATGTTGCCTTGTTTCTTTATGGAACACGTCTGGATAGTGGCAAAAACGCATTGAGAATGCATCAAAAACACTCATGCAGAAACACATCTGGAAAATAGTAATTGTGGCAATCTGGACATCAGACTTGCACCAAATCTATGCAGTGACAGGTTTTGCCTACCAATCAGCAACAGAGAAAAACTTGCTATATACAAACTTCAGAAATGGTATTGCATTCAACACAGGAAACTACAAAATTTGGCATAGTTTCCAGAAAGAGTTGAATCTAGCAACTGACTTCTGGCTGATGCTTTTGGTAGACCTGTTACAAGCGCTGGCGCGCTCAGTCACTGCTATGAGAGCATTATGGCTATGCCACTGGAGGGCAGGCTGAACCTCGACATTTCTTATAATGGGAGGTTATTGTTTGGCCAAACACTGAACAAAGCAATTAAGCGAATGACAGGAGGAAAAGTCCAGGCGGCGGTGGCCACAGACTAGTAAGAGGAAGCCGCCATCCTTCACTTAAGCCCACTGAACTTCAGAAGGTGCAGGCTGCAGATTTAACAGATCACAGTGGAGAATTCCAAAGTTGACCACTTAATTCATCCACTTTATGTTCACCAAATCTCCAGAAGATAAAAAAGTTTGGAAGATTTGCATACTGCTACAAGGCCATCATGACAGTGATGCCGGAAACATAGAATCATCTGTGGATCTGCGTATCAGAGTTTTCCAGGGGCAGATGGCGCTAAACATGCCCAGCAGC
Source organism: Rana temporaria (assembly GCF_905171775.1). Taxonomy (NCBI): domain Eukaryota; kingdom Metazoa; phylum Chordata; class Amphibia; order Anura; family Ranidae; genus Rana; species Rana temporaria. The sequence goes on along the minus strand of NC_053490.1, from coordinate 240,243,208 downwards.
GGCCCCTCATCAGGACGGCCTCTTGTCATGTTAGGTTCTGCCGCCATCGCGGTCTGATCAGCTTTGCGGCCTGGAAGGGCCATTGATTGGAATCTATGTACTGTGCGTGACCCAGACGCATGCAGAGATTTTGAACGGTGGCGGGAGAGCATGATAATACAGCAGCACCACAGCCCAGGAAATGGTAAGCTCTTTAAGCCTTAATCTGCCAGTATAGCTCCTGCACATGGAGCGTCCAGTGTAATAAAAAGGAACCACCTTTATTGTTCTGGACCTTCCAGTCCCAGGAGAGGCTTGAACCTGGGTGGGTTGGTTCGGCAGGGTTTTTTGTTTTTTCTTGTCTACAGCTTCTTTCTTTCAGCGTGTCTGGTGGCCTGGAGTCCGACCAAAAAAAAAGGAACAAGGGCAAGGAAGGAGGGGCCCCCTATTTATCAGATAAGAAGAAGGTGGTACTGGAGGACCGGAGGAAGGATTAACCCATGGTGTGCTGAAGTGAGGCTGGCCAGGAAATATCATTTTTTGACGCTTCAATAAAGTTAAAAAATGCAAGGCACTGCCTCTGCCCAAATGTCCATACTCAAATGTGGAAAAGGCCTGTTTTAGCCTGGGGACTGGTGTGAATGACCCCCTAAAGTAACTTGCACATTAAAGAAAGAACTGGAGGGACCACTTCTGCTTTAATAACACCATCTTGCTGTAGGAGGACACCATGGTGCTAACATATTTATGCCACATGTCAGAACTGAGAGCACATAAACATAGATATGTCTTGCTGAATAAATGATTGCAATGTTCTTAATAACACGTTTGCCAAATATCCTTAAAAGTATTCTGTTCAGAACATTATGATTACTTATATGACTTTCTTGAAAAACTAGTATGTCAATGCCATGGGCAAACATACTGATGGTCTAGTGGTAAATAGATTTAAACACACACCTCTGAATGCATTCAGAAAATTTGAAGATTATGTACTGATTGTGAAATATACATGATTATATATATATATATATATATATATATATATATATATATATATATATATATATATATATATATATATATTCAGGGCTTTTTTTCAGGTGGAACTTGGTGGACCTCAGTTCCACCACCTCTAGCTCATACCCTTTGATGCCTGCCCACCACAATCACTTGTAAACACAGAAGTCCAGTTTCTGTGTTTACAAGTGACAGCTCTGCACTCTGCTCTGAGTGCAATGCAATCATGGTATTTAATGTCCCTTTAAGACCCTCCTACTGTTTGTGAAATCTGACCACACCCACTATTTGATGTGATTTGAAGGGTGTGATGGGGGAGGGGTTTTGGGGGGTCGTGGTTGAGTTCTAGCACCTATTGTTTAAGAAAAAAAATCCCTGTATATATTATATATATTGAGTGGTTGCGTTCTCTCACCAATGTTCTAGTCTTTGCAAACTTGACTTTGGTGTGTTCCTGACACTCTTTAGGAGGAAACCACCTACCTGGATAGAATGTCTGAAACATTACAAAAAAATTCCAGTTAAATATGAGTGGCGTGCAGAGGTTTGGTGATAACCGGGGCCAACTCCTTGATTGTATGCCCCTATAAGTCACTTCACACACGAATGCACAAGTTCCTGTGGGATTCTAGCGCATTTCCCTGCATCGTGTTTTGACAGCAAATTCATTTGAATGGGTTACAAATTGCACTGGACTGTAGGGGGATAGCCTATGTAAAGGTAAGCCAATGAGGAGAGTTGCAGTAGTCAAGGTGAGAGATGACCAGGGCGTGACTTAAAAACGTTGTAGTGTCATTGGTTAGGAAAAATATGTCTGTTAGTAAATTGATGATGCGTGAGGAGACTGATGGGGTGAACTGAGGGCTTAAAATATAGATTTTGGTGTCATCAGCATAGAAATGGTATTGGAAGTCATGGGAGTTCATGCAGTTTCATTTCTAACCTGTGTGTTTTCAAGTGTCTATGATTTTCAGAGATTTGATCAGGTTTATACGTTTTGCCCTTACTCATTGTGTGGAAATGACTGTCCTCCTTTTCTCCATATGTTGATGTCAGTCAGGCCAAACAGTCCAGACAGTCTGACGGACATCAACACATGGAGAACAGGACTGTCATTTCCACACAATAGAATCGCTATGTTCCTGGTCATACTTGTATGCTCAGTTGCTCTATAATCTACTGTATGCTCTGTGCTCAGAAAAGTACATGAGCTTTTTTTTTTTTTAACATATTCAGGTGCTTTTGGTCCCATACATTTCAATGAGGTCACCTGTAAATGTTTAATATGTGTGTTTTCGCATTCGGTTTTTCGCAATGATAAGTTTAACAAGTGGAAAAATGTATCCCTGATAATACCCTTAGGCCCCTTTCACACGGGGCGGATCAGTAATGATCGCTCTGTTGATCCCCGCTGGGCCGGCGGATGATAGGGCGGTCCCCGCACACTGTGCAGGGACCGCCCTGTCCTTTCTCCGCTCTCCCCTATGCGGGGATCGGATGAACACGGACCGTCTGTTCGTGTTCACCCGATCCGCCAGACAGATAGAAAATTAGTTTTTTCCTCCGTTACACTTTGGCGGATCGGAGCGGGTCGGATGTCAGCGGGCATGTCACCTCTGACATCCGCGGCTCCATAGAGGAGCACAGAGCGCCCGTTCAGGTCCGCCTAAAAAACTGGAAGGCGGACCTGAACGGGCCACCCATGTGAAAGAGTCCTTAGTCCTTTTATAGTACCCAATGTCTCTTTAAGACGCCTGTCTGCCTTTCATTCCCAAATTTTACAACTTCATATCATTTAATAAAAAAAAACATAAACCAAATGACACCCATCTAATTTGATCTAAAAACAGGCATCGCTGGGAAATTTCCTTAAGATTTAAGATTGTTTCTAAAAATTGGAGACGTTTGAAAACTATGCTTATTTTTGCATACAGTACATACAGTACTGAGCATAGCTGCATGTTGGTAACAGATATGTTGTCATTGTGCATGTTGTGAAATATATGTTGAGATCTGTACATTTGCCAGAGGTAAAGTGCACATTCCTTTTGCATTATGCAAAACGATAGCCTCCAATTAATTACTAAACTAGCAGCCCCCACACCACCCTGATCCCCTGTACCAATCATCACAATTAAAAAAATATTGCAGCCATGCAGGGCTCTGCCCACCTGGCCATGTCATTCAGCCACAGAGTTCTGTAAATGGGAGAACTGGCAGCTGATGAGCGCTCTAGGTATTTTTTTTAATCTTCCTGTCATTCAGTAACTAATATGATGTACAGGAAGACAGCTACACGGACAGTCTTCAGGAGCCTGAGATCTGCTGATCACAGACGAAATATCTTTCAGGCTCCTAATTTTTTTACCTGCAAAAAGGCATGCATTTATTTATTTAAAAGAAACTTTGTGCTAAAACGATCTGCTTCCTATGGTCTAGAAAGTATCTAAACACATTTTGTGCTGTTGGATTGGACACCAAAGCTTACAATTACGTGCCCTGGAAGACTTTATGATTTCTTGGCCATTTTTCAGAAAATTTGAATGAGAATACAAATGACCCTGATCAAGGTAAAAAAATATATACAACCCCTTTAATACAGTGTATTGCCCCCTTTAACATCAATGACAGCTTGAAGTCTTTTGTGGTATTTGTGGATGAGGTTCTTTATCTTGTCACATGGTAAAGCTGCCCATTCCTCTTGGCAAAAAGCCTCCAATTCCTGCAAATTATTGGGCTGTCTTGCATTAACTGCGCATTTGAGATCTCCCCAGAGTGGCTCAATGATATTGAGGTCAGGAGACTGAGATGGCCAGGACCAGAAAAGTCCCAAGCAGTGGGACTAACAAGGTAGTGAGCGTGGACCAGGATAAAGTGAAAAAATTCCAAGTGTGAAAGTGAAAAACACATGAGGTTACCAAATCAATGCTGGTCACAGCGCTAACACTTTAAAGTACCTTGTTAGTCCCTGCTTGGGACTTTTCTGGTCCTGGGACCCATTATCACCTGTGATACCCTTTTACCTGTCGGGTAATCAGATGTCCTTCAGACTTCTTTCTGGCCTCCGTTTGAGTCACCAACTCTGTGGTCATTCTGGACTTGTTTGGGCTGTTGGGACATTGTGCCCCTAGATTGTCTCCTGACGAAGCGATATCAATCGCGAAACTAGTGAGACTCGAGATTATCCATTACGTGACCCCAACTCCTCACCTGAAACTCCCCCCTCTTCGAGGAATTGCACGCTTTGGTGATCAGTTTGCCGTCACGTCTTGTGTATTGTTTTATCAATATTTGTTTTGTTTTTAATTCTTGTTTTTTATACTATGTCAATAAATTTTGTTAAACTTATTTCAATGATAGCTCGATTTTGAGTGTATCTACTTTACCAAGTACCGCTATAGTCCTTCCCGCCCATCTCTACTGTTGGTGTTTCAGGGTTTACAGGGGTTCCCTGAACCCTTCATTTCTTCTTTGAATATTAGGATGATGGTACATCTTCAACTAACTTATATTTTCTAATGTTAGAGGTTCAATTTATTTACTTCTTGACAAGTAATGAAAACATTTACCTTTTCAGTCATTTATTCAAAAAACAATATGAATAGATATTATGATGTGTACTGGGGAAAAAGTAAGTACACCTTTAAATGACAATATCCCTTGCATAAACTGCCTGTTTCAAATCCCCATAACATTTTATGGCATTTAAATCATTGCTTTGACTAGTCCATTCTATTCCTTGATGAATTTGCTAATGTGCTTTGGGTCATTATCATGTTCAAAGCTCTATTTTCAAATTAAATCAATTTTTTTAATTTTTTATTGCCTTATATTTTCACTAAGCACACTTTGATATGCAAAATTCACAGCTGACACAACAAAATTGATCTGAAGGCAAAAACATTGTTCACGTTTCAATTGAAGTTGCGCTCTGCAAAAGAATTTTCCACAGAACAAAAAATGGGGCAAAACTTCACTTTGAAAAGAGTACCCAATCACGTACAAAAAAAAAAAAAAAAAATCTTGCTTGCAGAGGATTAGATAATGAAAGTCAGTAGAGCTTTGCCTCATTTACTAAGCTCTGGGGAAAATTCCCTTGCAGAGTGCAACTGTTCTTGTAAAGTGAACAGTCTACTTGCTTTTAGTAAATCAATCCGAATTACTGTAAGCTGCCCCAGCCCTTAAGCAGCAAAGCAACCCCAAATCCTTATGCCGCGTACACACCATCACTTTATGTGATGAAAAAAAATGACGTTTTTAAAAACGTCACTTTAATTGACTGTGTGTGGGGGAAAACGTAGTTTTATGTCTTGTAAAAAACGACCAAAAAAAATTGAAGCATGCTTCAATTTTATGTGTCGTTTTTCAAAAGTGCACTTTTTACTTCACAGAAATTGACCGTGTGTAGCAAAAAACTTCGTTTTGTAAGACGTTTTTTCATCCACGCATGCCCAGAAGCTACTTATGAAGAGAGCTTCAATGGAAAAACGTGGTGGAACGTAACCTCACTTTGCAAGATCATTGTGAGAAAACGATGGTGTGTAGGCAACTTCGTCTTTGAAAATTGAAGTTTCAAAAACGTCATTTTTTACTTCACAGAAAGTGTCGTTTTTTTTCATCACATAAAGTGATGGTGTGTATGCGGCATAACATTTACATTACTTGCGACAAACATGTCTACTCTTGCCCTGCCCAAACAATTCTGTCTTTAAATCATTAGTCCGCAGCACATTGTTGCAGAAAGCCTAGTCTTTGCTTAGGTAATCAGTAGTCAATTTGTAGTTTTGCTAAAATTTTTGTTTTTGGGTCGTAAAAGGCTTTTTTTCTGGCACACAATTGCTGCAATCTGATTGGAGAGGCATGCACTTTAACATTAGCTGTTAAAGTTACTTGCAGATCATGCAATTACATTTTGGGCCAGATTCTCAAAAGAGTTACGCTGGTGTATCTACTGATACACCGGCGTAATTCGAAATTCCCGCCGGCGTATCATTGTTTTGTATTCACAAAACAAGATACGCCGGAATTAGGCTAGAATCAGACTGGTGTAAGTCACTTACACCGTCGGATCCTAAATGCAATACAATGCTGACTGCTAGGTGGCGTTTACGTTCAGGTCTCATTTGACTATGCAAATGAGCCTGATACGCCGATTCCCGAACGAATTTGCGTCGCGTATTTGTCGTTTACGTCATTTGCGTAAGCGTAAGGTTACCCCTGCTATATGAGGGGTAACCTTACGCCAGTCCGCCGAATGCCATGTTAAGTATGGCGTCGAGTCCGCATCGTCTTTTTCTGTCGGTTACGTCGTTTTCCTAAGTCGTTCTTGAATACGACTTTACGTCAATGACGCTCACGTTGGCGTCATTGACGTTTTCCATCCTGAGCTGGAGCATACGCACTGGGCTATTTTTCAGCCCGGCGCATGCGCAGTTTAATCGGCGCGGGGGCGCGCTTAATTTGAATACAAGCCGCCCCCTTTGAATTACGCGGCCATACGCCGGGCCATTTACACTACGCCGCCGCAAATTACGGAGCAAGTGCTTGGAGAATACGGCACTTGCTCCAGTAAGTTGCGGTGGCGTAGTGTAAATGGCTTACACTACGCCAACGTGGGATCTTGGAGAATCTGGCCCTTTGAATTTATAGGAGATTTCTTTTAACATCAAATGTTAAGCATTTGGGCTTGATTTGCTGGACAGTCCTGGACAAACTAGCAATGATTTGAAATCCACACAACTTGTAGATGATTTTCCTTACAGTAGAGTGATTGATTTCAAATAATTAATGTTTTTAAATCTTTTGTCAGACTCATAAGCATCCAAATCCTTCTTTCTGAGGGCCTTAGAGAGCTCTTTTGAACCTAACATGATGACACCACACACATTCATAACCAAGCGGTCACCATAGCCTCGATATCTAAGATACGGCCAGTTCACACATGAATTACAGTGCAATTCAGTCCAGCATTTGAATAGGCTAAAATTGCACTGGATCTCACCAAAAACACACTGCAACAGGATCTCATGGTACTGTGGTACCATGTGATCTGGTGCAGGCAAACGTACTGCATTTGTGATCTGCATTTGGGGTAATGTTTTGCGTACATTAACAACTGTGCAGACTGCACACCCAGTGAGTTCTGAATGTGGTGCTGGAAATGTGCACAGAATGTGGGTTTGCCACACTGCGTTCTGGTGAATGAGCCCTAAATATGACAGGTTCCATCTACAAAATCCCTAAAAGGGATTTAATCATTGGCAGCTAATTTGGAAGACCTGATTGTTGTTTCATGGATTTGAAGTATTGGTAAATGTAAATGGAGTTGTACTTATTTTTTCCATATGACAAATCTGCGTTTCCATTAAAATAGATTATTGGAATTAATACACAATAGGTCAAATTCACAAACATATCACATCAGGAAAAGAAAGAACACTATTTTCTGAGTACAATGAAATGTAAAAATTAGAGTCACAAGGATAAATTAGAGCATCTTATTATTGTGTTAAAACTTTGTAATATGAGTCGTAATTTGCTTGAATGTGTCACTTTCATCTGTAGGCACTGTTTGAATGAAGATATAATGTGTGCTTGTTAAAATATTTTCAACTATTTCCATTAGGGGAACTTACTTTTTCACATGACTGTATCTCCCTGAGAATAATGTGGCCATCTCCAAAGAGTCATTCCAGTTATAATACTTGGTTGTCAATGACATAGACAGACATCCAGAGAAAAGAAAAAAGCCCAGCTCACAGGAACAATTTTCTTAAAAAGCTAAAATATCCATGTGTGCAATATTGAGCATAATTCCTATCTAGAGGCATTCAGGGATCACCCACCAGGGAGGTCAAAGAGAGTATAATAATCTCATGTGATGCCAGAATCAGGAACATTGCCTGGGGATAGTGTGTGTGTTCTAAGGCCACACTTAGAATGCATGATCACACTTCATAACAACTTAAAGGCGCCTTTTACAATATGTATATACCAGGATTAAAGGAGCCAAAGTAATAGAAATTATCTTTTCAAAGAGCTTGATAAAGGTATTGACAAAATATGTTTCTGTATTGTATTTCTAAATGCATATAAATCAGTAATCTGGGTCGTAACTAGAAATCATGGGGATCCATAGCTAAAAAAAAAAAATTCTCACGAAGCCCAAAGCAAGAGGAACCCTTGAATCAGTCTCCAGGGTAAATAATTTAAGTTATTAAAGCCCTATACTGCTCAGAATAAACAAATGCATGCCAGTAGAACCATTTTTTGAGGAATTTATCATGAACACCTCTCTCCGGGGCAACTAGAGCCTCCATTTCGTTAATTTGAGTGACTCTTTTTAACCAAATGGCTATGGACGGTGCTTGTGTCTGTTTCCAAAAGAGGGGAATGCAACTCTTTCCTGCGATGATCAATAATGGCAAGATAGAGCGGCTATAGGCCTTTCCAGAGAAGCAGTGATGATGCAGAAGGAAGAGAGCGGGATCCCTTAGCAAACATAATTAGTGCATTTTTGGGTAATAGAATGGTTATCCGTCCAATATGCCTGTTGATGACGCCAGGACCAGAAGACGTTGAGAATGAGCCCGCCTCCTCTCCACCATAGCTAAAATTTGAATGGGCCCCCAACAGAAAAAGGAGGTGTAGAATAGGTAATATACAGCATGACGTACAGAAGAAGGTATGAAGTAGGAAACATACAGCAGCATAGCATATGGAATGAGGTGTTGCAGACTATGGCATACGAGGCATTGTGGAAAACAGAATTTAAAGTATGGCAAACAAAATTATGTAATGTGGTACGCAGCATAGTATACAAAACAAGGTGGTGTGGAATAACGAGGGTACTGTACGACATATGAAGTGAAATGTTTCAGAATAGGGAACAGAGAGCATGGAATAAGGTGGTATGCAAATGTACAGCAGAATATCTCAGTAATTGCAGAATACTTCAAAATGGCTTATTATTTGTGCCTGGAACATGCGCTTTAAAATAGGTACTAAAGTAGTTATAATTTTGTTTATTCAAGAAAAATATTTCCATGCTGCTCATTTGAATTCTATCAACACTATGGTCTAAAATGATTGTCGATTTGACCCCACTAAAAAATTGAAAATTGAATGTTCCAAAAAAGAAAATGTTCCAATAAAATCTTTCTAGTGTATAGTAAGTTTTAGTTTGACCTCATCACTTGCTTCTGTCACTAAATCTAGAAGCTGGAAGAGGACATCATCCACTACTCAGTTCCTCTGCAGCAACCTGTATTAACTAATGTTATCAGTCAGAACTGCAGAAGAAGTAAGTAAGGAATGACTTGATTCAGTATTTACAAGTAACAGCAGTGGTTGAGCTGTCACAGCTGATCTAGTGCTGTTGTAGATCTTGATGGTTCGGGTTGATAGGTGAAATGGGAAAATATCGAATACATTTTCTTCCACCCACCTCCTCTCACCCTGGGGCCCCTCCTCTGGCTCAGGCTATGATGGTAGTATCACCAATGCATGGAATAGACAAATACGGAAGTGTTTGATATACCATATGGTTCTTTGACAGAGTGTGATGCAAAAAACAATAAAAATGAGCTTATGTATTTTCTTATGATTTAAAGGGGCTGTAAAGGTTAGTTATTTATTTTATAAATAGGTTCCTTTAAGTTGTGCATTGTTGGTTCACTTACCTTATCCTTCGATTTCCCTTCTAAATGTTTTTTTTGTCTGAATTTCTCACTTCCTGTTCCTCCTCAGTAAGCTTTCCGACAGTCAGAACAGCTTACTGAGGAGGATCAGGAAGTGAGAAATTCAGACAAAGAATTTTTTTTTCCGAAGGGAAATCGAAGGAAAAGGTAAGTGAACCAACAATGCACTAGCTTAAAGGAACCTATTTAGAAAATAAAAAAACAAACCTTTACAACCCCTTTAACATCCTGTACTTACATGTTAATGTTGTGTGCAGCCAGTGGGGTTCAGCGTTTAATTAAAACATTTAATCTGGTTTATCTCATAGTGAAACATTCTTAGCTTTTCAGCAATAGAGGGGAATGTCTGTGAGAATCTACTGAAAGAGACTCAGATAGCAGACGGGTTCCCTGACCTTGTTAGCCATATCCAAACCTCTGCTCTCTCAGCCAAGCTAATTGTAATAAATTCTGTAAGGCTGGCAGGGGGTTTCATCCTCAGTAATATTTGTGTTTATTTGTACTGGCTGCTTGTGTAGTCTAAACTGCAGGGGATCGGCAGCTGAAGACTGCCTCCAACAAATGTTTTCATTCTTCATTCGAAAGAAAATCTGATAAACTTGATTTCCTATCTGCCCTAGAATAAACTGCCAAAGAAAACTGGCACCCTGTAAACTAGGGAATACAACACCACACTCACTGCTGAAAGATAATGCTTTAGGTGACTAAGTGCTAAAAATGTTTTCTTGATCTGAGATCTTTTACATTTTGATTCTCACTAATAAAAAAAACAGAACATTTTCCATTTTGTTTTCTTCTTGTAATTATTATTTTGTACTAAAAAATAAGATAACACAATTGTGAAAAAAAGGCAGAGTATTTCAGTTTTGTAAGTAGGGATAAGGTTTGAGTTCACCAGCACCTTGGGTTCGAGGTGAATCATGCATATTCAAGGTTTGCGGTGCCAGCTAATTAATGCCGGATTTCACCAGACTGAATTGGCCCCTGAGATTAAGTTGGGCTTTGAGGGGTCAACAATATGGGCTTTATGCGCCAGCCTCCTCAATATAAAATGGCGGGTTCCAAGCAGCCATTTGTTATTATGTGTTGGAATGGTTTTGAGAGAGTTGACCGCCCATGAAGGGAGTTATTTGATATATTGTACTATACTGTGCTACTTTGCATATAAGCATTTTTATAATTTTTGGGTGTGCAGCATACACTTGTTACTGACACAGGCAAAGCTGCCCTCTGTTTGCAGCATGTCACTGAAATTTTGTGCGGTAATGCAGTGTGCACCAAAACCACTAAATATGTATCTCTCTATTGCTAAAACCGTAATCAAATTTTGGTTATCCCCTTTGTAAAAAAAAAAGGGGAGGGCACATCAGGTAGGGAGCAGCAAGAGGCTGTTCCAGCGGCTGGAGCATACTGTATTATGGGTTCCAGTAATGAGGTTGTGGTGGGTGATGATTTGGCTAACTGTCCATAGGTGCCACTTATGTGAAAATGAAAGAGAGAGAGGCAGAAATGCAGCAAGGCAGGATTTTGTCCAGGGGCATCTTCCAGAATGTCCTAAACTATCTGGCAGTGAAGCCTTACAGGTAAAGGTGACTGTAATCAGAAGGACTGGTCTATCAAGCTCTCTACTGTGGATGTTTTACAATACAGACATTGTAAAAGTACCAGACTTTTGGGTACCATATGCATGAGGAAACACATGACTTCTTCTTTCTTCACCTTCCATATCATTCTCCCTCACAACATTATTCTGGTGCATCTGTCACAACATATGTGGCTTCTACTGACAGGTAGATAAATCTTACAGGTGGATTTAGACACTTAGGGCCAGATTCTTAGAGGAGATACGACGGCGTATCTCCAGATACGCCGTCGTACCTCTCTGTCCGGCCGGTCGCATCTATGTGCCTGATTCTTAGAATCAGTTACGCATAGATATCTATTAGATCCGACAGGCGTAAGTCTATTATGCTGTCGAATCGTAACTGCATTTTTACGCTGACCGCTAGGGGCGTGTATGCTGATTTACGTGTCGAAATATGTAAATCAGCAAGATACGCGAATTCACGAACGTATGCCCGACCGACGCAGTACAGTTACGCTGTTTACGTTAGGCTTTTCCCGGCGTATAGTTACCCCTGCTATATGGTGGCGTAAGTGCGGTGTACCAATGTTAAGTATGGCCATCGTTCCCACGTCGAAATTTGAAAAAGTTACGTCGTTTGCATAAGCCGTCCGTGAATGGGGCTGGACGTCATTTACGTTCACGTCAAAACCAATGACGTCCTTGCGGCGTACTTTGGAGCAATGCACACTGGGAAATTCCACGAACGGCGCATGCGCCATTCGGGAAAAACGTCAATCACGTCGGGTCAAGCCTGTTTTACATAACACACGCCCACCTCTTCACAATTTGAATTAGGCGGGCTTACGTCGGCCTATTTAAGCTACGCCGCCGCAACTTTTTTTGAGAATACGGCCTGTAAAAGTTGCGGAGGCGTAACGTAAAATAGGATACGTAACGCCCGCACAAAGTGTAAACCATGTCAATCAGGAAAGAGAGTCATGGAGCCACAATGAGGAGGGTCAAGCAAAGGCTTAGATCGCTGAAGAATTCTCCTACACCCATACTTGCCAATGCAGGTGTCTCTTCTACAACAGCTGAAACTGATGAAAAAAATGTCCCCAAAACACCCTGTGCTTTAATGCCAGTTTGGCAACATGCTTTGCTTTGCAGCTGCTCCCAATCCTCCTCCCCAAGTATGCCAGAACATATGAAATGTTCCATGTTAAATCCTGCCATGCTGTGTTGCACCTTATTTACCTGGGGGGCATAAGCCCCATTAAGTCAGAGCTGCTGGCAGCCTTCCAGACTGAGGCCAAGAGGTAGCTGACCACACACCATCTTCAGCCAAGCACATAATTAGTGGGAATGCTTTAATAAGCATTCCCAGTATTGATATTCGTTTTTTATTATTCTTAATTTTAATTTTATTCCGTACGTTTTTTGGCTCTGCGTAACTTCTGCATACTTTCAGCTATTGAGACCATTTAACTTTTAAAATGTTCGTCTCATTCAGCTAACGATGGGACTTCTTCAAGTTTTTTTGTACTATTTATACTTTTTAAAATATTAAGCTTTTAGACACTTTTTTTTAACATTGAAGTCAATGAGAACATCCTTTTTCCTGCTTCAAAACACACGTTCCGCCAAAAGTTTCAGCTCCTTCATACTTTCACTTACAGACACCAAACAAACTTTAAAGCGGTCACAAAATATTCAGCTATCCAAACATGACTTTTCAGATTGATATCTTTTACGGTTTTTGTGAAAACGCAATTTACGTTTAGCGATTTTTTCAGAAAATGGAATCGGTTATAATGTAACCCTATGGAAGGGATTTAGAGTGTGTCATGTGACCTTTACAGTGGAGATCTTTGAAAACACAAATTATCTTTAAAAAAAGGGCGAACAAATTGCTCTCACGCCCACAAGATCTACTTGTCATACACAATTTATATATCAAAACGTAGGTATGCTTGTCTGGTTTCAGGCAATGTGATCAGTTTTGTGATACGTATTTTAGTTTTAGTTCCAGGAGCTTCTAAAGGACAAGAGACATGTTAAAAAGTCTAAAAAATGTTTCTGCAAAACACACAACGACGCTCTTTTCTAAATCGCTGACATGGCCACATTTTTAAGTTTATCAACATAAATTTCATATCGATGCGTTCACAAGGGCCGTGTCTTTCAAACGGTGAAGTCGCTGTATCGATCGCATATACGGTTGTGGATTTATTAACTTTTGTTTGAAGGCGTAATTCATGTATTGGCCTGTGAATTAAAAGGCGTTTGTAATGTTATTTCTTTCCATAAATAGCTTTCCTTACCTCAGTGCAATATTCCTCCTCACTGACCTGGGGGAGGGGGGGAAACCTCCTGAGGGGGGAGGGGCGACCAGGAAGTCAGGATACTCTCTACTTTGCAGATAGAGAAAGGAGCTGTGTGTCCTAAAGATAGTGTAGTGGTTATGGTGAATGGCTTTGGTGCGGGCTCAGCAATTCAGCATTCCCACTCGCATTTTCCTCAGGGAATGCATTTTCTAGTGTAGCATTAATCTGTTACCTGCTTATCGCTCGATTATGGGAAAATTCACATATGTGCCTTGCCTGGCACATGTTCTCAACCTGGTGGTGTAGAGGTTCATCATGAACTACTCTGCATACCTCCCAACATTTTGAGATGGAATTGAGGGACACCTACTATCAAATGGATGTAGGCATAAGACACGCCCCTTGCCACACTACCTTAAAGGAGAATTAACTACAAAAAAAATAATTAAATCCACAAGGGCTATTTCTACCACTACTATTCCTTTATAGTGGCTTTTAAAATTTACAAATGCATCAAATTAGAAATTGAATGAAAGGTTTAGCACTGGGAAACACTTTTTGAAAGATAAAAAGTGCATTTTAGATACAACTATATAGATCAGAATAAAATGAGGGGGAAAGGGGGACAGAGGGACATTGCTTCAAATCATGGACAGTCCCTCGAAATTAGGGACAGTTGGGAGCTATGTACTCTGGCTTTCTGGAGGTCTCTCATCAGTTCACAAGGGTTTGTGGCCCTTTTAGGCAGTGATACCTGGTTAATTCACATGGTAGAAATGCAACGTCATCATCCACTGCCTGCCATCTGCCTCATCTGTGCATGCCATCAGTGAGTATCTGTGTGGTTATAGTACAGGGACAGACTCTGAAGATGTGGTGTTCTTATCACCACTTTAGTGACTCGTCTTTCAGGACATGTGCACATGTGTGTTATTGATACCTTTTGATGAAGCAACTAAAATGGTGAGCAGTGATTGGTTATACAATCCCCCTTTCCTCCTGGAGCACACATTCCATGGCCTGATACACTGGGCACTGAAGGCACAGCAGCAGGGAGAAGAATAGGCCTTGCTGCCTGTAACAGGGCAGCAGGATTCTTTACCTACTTCCTCTATCCCTGTGAGGCAGGGGCAATACAAGGCAGAGGAGGAATATAAGCAGGGGAGATGGGCTGGGATGCTGGCAGTGATCAAGAGGAGGCAATAGGAAAGTCTTCAAGGGTCGGGGGGGTGATTTACCCCTTCCAAACCCTGGGAGTTGCATGTGGGTGGGGTGAAATTATTGGGGATAGTGTTGTCCCCAATGAACCAGAAGACCCCAAGGACTCTGGGACTTCTGGTGCAGACAAAATATCGCAAATTGTGTTTTAATGCCTCAAATGCTTATTATCAAAGAGAGAGACTGCTATTGGGTGGCAACCCTATGCCAGTGGTGGAGGTGGCTGTCTCAACTACACTTTAAAGATTTTTTTATTAACCACAGCAGCCAGGTCTGGCTTTAGGCAGAACTTAACCACATGGTTGTTGACCAAAGCGGGTCCAAGGCTGATGCAGACAGAAGTGAGGACCCCATGGATTTTGGGGTCATGGAAGACAAAACCTGCCCCATCTTTCCCTCTTATATTGTAGCCTTACCAAGCTGCTTACATACTGTCTAGCCATTGCACAAAATTTGTGGCTATTTTCTCTCAAATAATAAACTCAAATGTTATGCCAAGAAAAACCTGCCTCGTCTCTTTATGTTTGCTGCTTATTAAAGTATAATGTTCTGAGGCTAGCCAATGTCTACCAAACACATAACTTAAATCTTTTTTTTTACTATTTTGGTAATAATAATAATTGGGGATACAGGTTGAGATAGATTTAGGAAATGTGGTGCTGTGGTTCAAAATCTAAGTAAACTTTTAAAATGAAAAATGTTCTGAAACGCATGAAAACAGAAACGCAAAAGTGAACCTAGGCTTAGACCCGTGTAGCACTATCCCCACAGGAGCTGCTTAAGTATCTTGTTGTGTACTCTGCCTCTCAATCCCAATAACAGTCTCTGCCCCTCTTGGCACACCTGGCAATAGTGTAAGTGCATCCGCTGAAGAAGTCCCGCCCTTGGGACGCAACGTTCGGTAGGGAAGTACGTGACGTCACCCGCTGCCATCTATCGGACCACGCTGTGCGTTTTTGTTTGCATTTGATTCCTAGCACTGGATATAGTGCTTTTTATATTCCATGGCTGCTATCCATGTTGATATTACTTGAGATCTGCCATCCATGCTGATATTACCTGAGATGTATTCCTTTCCTGCTTGGATTATGCTGTTACATGCCTGGGATTGACCCTTATGGGAAAGCGATTTTTCATTATCAATGAGGTGAGCGGCCATTGTTACTATTGGTGGAGGTCTCCTGCTAACCCACGCTATATCACCTGCATGCCTCATATTGTCAGTCACTTATAAGAGAATCACCTGGATGATCTTCATTTGGACTTTTCCTCTAGCGCTGCACTATCTACTTTACATTGACTCTTAACCTCCCTGGCGGTATGATTCTTTCAGAAAAAACATGCTGAAAGCGGTACCATTATTTGCAAGGAAATTTGGCGTTTTATATTGTAGGTCTGTCATTTTTAGAAATAACTCACTTAAATCTGACCAAACAAGCTTCTAATAGGCATCCCGGGTATGACATTTTTTTAAAAACAAAATTATAAATTATAATATAATAAATAATTATAAATAATTATAACAAATAATAATATAATTACAATAAAAATTATTCAATAATGTAATCAAATCAAAATCACTGAAATTTGCTCAGTTGCAGAATTGTTGCTGTCATTATTTTTTTTTTTTTATGACGAATTTCCCCACAAAACGCTATCGCACAATTCTGCAAGTGATTATAATTTATTATCGCTGTTTTTTAGCTGATCTAAAACTATTTTTGACATAAAGGGACACTTTTGGTTGCTATGGACAATCTACAGTTTGCAGGGAGAAAGAAACGTTTTTATTATATAAAATGACATGCATGACACAGGACAGACCACTAGGGACAAGGGGGGTGTGTTTTTTTTTACATACAGTACTGTAATCTATAAGATTACAGTATACTGTATGTATAGTGTTTGTTTACTTTTTTGAATTTGGCACCGTTCTCCGTCCCCGTGCGTCGTAACGTCGCAGGGAACGGAGATCGGCGTCACACGGAGGCACTGTGTGAATCGAGCGAGGTCCCGCTCGCTCACACAGCGCGGTGGCATCGCTGGATCCAGGGACAAGGTAAGTAAAACTCCCTGTACATCCAGCGAGGCGAGCCCGAGTCTGACTCGGGGTTACCGATCCTAGCCCAAAAATCTCACCCCGAGTCAGACTCGGGAACACCGCCCAGGAGGTTAAGGAATTTATAAATTGAATCCTAGTGCATAGCTGCTGATTCTGTTTTACCTGTATATAGCGCTGATTTTTTTACTATTTTCAATAGTGTAAGTGCAATGACCAATGAGAAACACACACATTATAATAAAACACAGAAATTGTCTTTACTGCAATATTTATGTGGAAAAGTAACAGACAGTAAGGCCTCGTACACACGATAGGTTAACCAGAGGACAACGGTCTGAAGGACCGTTGTCCTAGGTTAACCTATGAAGCTGACTGATGGTCCTTCGTGCGTACACACCATCAGTTAAAAAAAGGATCGTGTCAGAACGCGGTGACGTAAATCACAACGACGTGCTGAAAAAAACGAAGTTCAATGCTTCCAAGCATGCGTCGACTTGATTCTGAGCATGCATGGATTTTTAACCGATGATTGTTCGTACTAACGATCGGTTTTGACCTATCAGTTAGCAATCCATCGGTTAAATTTTAAAGCAAGTTGCCATTTTTTTAACCTAAGGTTAAATAACCTATGGGGCATACACACGATCGGTTTGGACCGATGAAAACGGTCCTTCAGGCCGTTGTCCTCTGGTTAACCTATCGTATGTACGAGGCCTTACAGTATATATGTTCAAGTAATCAACTGGAGAGCAATAACTGATATTAAGAGCAATATAGCGCAATACTATATTCAGGCTGCTCCTAGGGGATTCCAAACCTGAGAATGTCCCCAAGAGGCACACTTAAATGGCAAATAAATCACAATATGATACTTTATATTGGATTGGTTACCTCTACTCAAATTTGGCTCTATGAGTCCAGGCAGAAGGAAAGCAGAAGATTGACCCTCTTTATGTCAGACATCTCTCTTCTGTCCCCTGACACCACAGGCCCAACTACATACACTGTATTCAGTTCAATATTCAGTGGCTTAGCTTCCCAGATAAACGATCCCGCACACCCACTACATATATAGAGCCCTGAACATGTGTGTGCATGCCTGTGTGCATGCCTGTATGGCACCAATAACTTCAGTCTTTCGGAAGGAAGATGAGGCTTTGGCTTCTTCAGCTAGCCACTCTCATCCGCCCACCACAGGACCAATGAATTGATGTGCGTTCCCCTGTGGCCGCGATGTCCGCCAGGCACCCACGATCGCTCAGACAGATCCCCGTTCTCTCAGGGGAGAAGAGAGTGATCGCCTGTTCCTAGTAATTAGGAACATTGATCGGTCTCCTCCCCCAGTCAGTCCCACCCTCTAAAGTTAGAACACACTGAGGGAACACATTTAACCCCTTAATCGCCCCCTAGTGTTAATCTCTTCCCTGCCAGTGACATTTATATAGTAATCAGTGTTTATTTTTAGCTCTGATCGCTGTATAAATGTCAATGGTCCCAAAAAAGTGTCAAAATTGTCCAATCTGTCCGCTGCAATGCCGCAGTCTTGCTAAAAATCCCAGATCGCCGCCATTACTAGTAAAAAAAAAAATAATAATAAAAATGCCATAAATCTATCCCCTATTTTGTAGACGCTATGGGGCAAATCCACAAAAGAGATACTCCGGCGTAAGCCGTCGTATCTCTGGTTCTAACTTTGGAACTGATCCTCAGAAGCAGTTTTCCTAAGTTAGGCAGAAGATCCGACATCTGTAAGGGACTTACACTGCCGGATCTTAGGATGCAGTACCGCATCCGCCACTGGGGGCATTTCGAGTCGAAATGCCTCTGTTAGTATGCAAATTAGCACTTAGGGCGATCCTCAAAGCTTTTGTGCCTAGTTTTTTCGCCGTAAGTGTTAGTTTGCCTGGTGTAAAACTAGGGCTGCTTTTACAAAGTGTAAAGTTAGTCACACCTTGTAAAGGCCCATTCAAGCGACGGCATTTGGTATGCATTCCCGAGGGAGAACTCCACGGCAATTTGTAAATTCCAAACCGGCATGGGTTCACCCCCCAGGAGCATACCAGGCCCTTAGGTCTGTTATGGGTTGTAAGGAGACCCCCCCTCCGCCGAAAAATTGACGTAGGGGGTCCCCCTACAATCCATACCAGACCCGTATCCAAAGCACGCTACCCGGCCAGCCAGGAAGGGAGTGGGGACGAGCGAGCGCCCCCCCCCCCTCCTGAGCCGTGCCAGGCCGCATGCCCTCAACATGGGGGGTTGGGTGCTCTGGGGCAGGGGGGCGCACTGCGGGCCCCCCCACCCCAGAGCACCCTGTCCCCATGTTGATGAGGACAGGACCTCTTCCCGACAACCCTTGCCATTGGTTGTCGGGGTCTGCGGGCGGAGGCTTATCGGAATCTGGGAGTCCCCTTTAATAAGGGGGCCCCCAGATACCGGCCCCCCACCCTAAGTGAATGGATATGGGGTACATCGTACCCCTATCCATTCACCTGTAGGCAAAAAGTAAAAGTTAATAAACACACAACACAAGGCTTTTTAAAATATTTTATTATTCTGCTCCGGACGCCCCCCCTGTCTTCGTTATTAGCTCAATTACCAGGGGGGGCTTCTTCTTCCACTCTCCGGGGGTCTTCTCCGCTCTCCGGGGGGGTTTCTGCTTCCGCTCTCCGGGGGGGGGCTTCTCCGGACTCCGGGGGGCTTCTTCCATCTTCTCCCCTCTTCCGCTCTTGACTCGGCGAACCCCGGTTCTTCTGCAGCTCTCCGGTGCCTTCTTCTTCAGCGCTGGCTGCCTGCTATGTTTGTGTGTTAGCTCGATTTCAAACAGGCATCCGGCGCGGTCTTCTGTGACGCCAGGGTCTTCTGGTCTTCTGTTCTTCCGATGTTGCCTCGTCGCCTGTTGTCGCTGTAATGATGGAAGCGCGCCTTGCATCACATTTATATAGGCATCACCATCCCATCATGCTCCGGTAGGTACCCACGTGGTGGGTGCACGTGGGTAGGCACCCACCACGTGGGTACCTACCGGAGCATGATGGGACGGTGATGCCTATATAAATGTGATGCAAGGCGCGCTTCCATCATTACAGCGACAACAGGCGACGAGGCAACATCGGAAGAACAGAAGACCAGAAGACCCTGGCGTCACAGAAGACCGCGCCGGCTGCCTGTTTGAAATCGAGCTAACACACAAACATAGCAGGCAGCCAGCGCTGAAGAAGAAGGCACCGGAGAGCTGCAGAAGAACCGGGGTTCGCCGAGTCAAGAGCGGAAGAGGGGAGAAGATGGAAGAAGCCCCCCGGAGTCCGGAGAAGCCCCCCCCGGAGAGCGGAAGCAGAAACCCCCCCCGGAGAGCGGAGAAGACCCCCGGAGAGTGGAAGAAGAAGCCCCCCCTGGTAATTGAGCTAATAACGAAGACAGGGGGGGTGTCCGGAGCAGAATAATAAAATATTTTAAAAAGCCTTGTGTTGTGTGTTTATTAACTTTTACTTTTTGCCTACAGGTGAATGGATAGGGGTACGATGTACCCCATATCCATTCACTTAGGGTGGGGGGCCGGTATCTGGGGGCCCCCTTATTAAAGGGGACTCCCAGATTCCGATAAGCCTCCGCCCGCAGACCCCGACAACCAATGGCAAGGGTTGTCGGGAAGAGGTCCTGTCCTCATCAACATGGGGACAGGGTGCTCTGGGGTGGGGGGGCCCGCAGTGCGCCCCCCTGCCCCAGAGCACCCAACCCCCCCATGTTGAGGGCATGCGGCCTGGCACGGCTCAGGAGGGGGGGGGGGCGCTCGCTCGTCCCCACTCCCTTCCTGGCTGGCCGGGTAGCGTGCTTTGGATACGGGTCTGGTATGGATTGTAGGGGGACCCCCTACGTCAATTTTTCGGCGGAGGGGGGGTCTCCTTACAACCCATAACAGACCTAAGGGCCTGGTATGCTCCTGGGGGGTGAACCCATGCCGTTTTTTTCATTGAAAATTGGCATGGAGTTCTCCCTCAGGAATGCATGCCGAGCGACGCTGTCATTTTTTTTGTAAATTATTTGTTTTCCCGGCGCGTCTTTTTTTCACCCGTCGCAACTTTAGTGTCCCGTCGCAATCCACAAAGCCGCCCGGCGTCAATTACGTTCGCGCGATGCACGTCGGGAAAATGACGTCACACGCATGCGCAGTACGGCCGGCGCGGGAGCGCGCCTCATTTAAATTGTAAACGCCCCCCGGAGAGGAGGAACGCCTTACGACGGCGGCACTTAACTTACACGGCTTGAAATTTTTACGTAAGTGCTTTGAGGATCAGGCACTTAGGTAAAAACTTTAAGTCAGTGTAACTTAACTGCTGAAAGTTAAGTTACGCCGCCTGGCTGAGGATTTGGCCCTATAACTTTTGCGCAAACCAACCAATATACGCTCATTGCGATTTTTTTAGCAAACATATGTACAAGAATATATATCAGCCTAAACTGATGAAGAAATTCTCATTTTTTGGGGATATTTATTATAGCAAAAGGTAAAAAATATTGTGTTTTTTTCAAAATTGTCGCTCTTTTTGTTTAAATGCCACCAAAAGATAGCTCTATTTGTGTTAAAAAAAAGGACATCAATTTTGTTTGGGTACAGCGTTGCACGACCGCTCAATTGTCAGTTAAAGCGAGGCAGTGCCGTATTGCAAAAAATTGCCTGGTCAGGAAGGGGGCATATTCTTCCAGGGCTAAAGTGGTTAAACTCCTAAATAGCAAGGCCAAACAACACAACTGGCCTGGATTATCAAAAAAATAATGCAAGATCTTTCTCAGCAGGGTGAAAGGACAATGGTGTCTATATACAGTGTCTCTGTATATAAATGTCCAGTAGAACTACAGGTGTCAGCAAGGTGACTAAGAGCAATGATGTCTGTATACAGTGTCCATACAACATATATGTGTGCAGTGTCCTTGTTTCCTGCAAATGGGCAAATGCCATCTCACCCAATCAAGGCCCTCGAACACGCAGGCTCTTCTAGTCACCTCACACCAGAAAGCTTCACACCGTCATTGCAGATTTGTCTGGATATTCACTTTGGATGCCCCCTTTCTTAGGCTGGATGTCCCCGACCGGCTGTGGATACCTGGATCAATGTGGTAGATGGAACTGGGAGGCAGCACCTCTCCTCCTAAGTCAACTTAGTTCTCGTGCCTCCAAGGCCACCATTAGGAATTTTGGGGCCCCTTACACAGCTTCAGGCATGGGCCCCCTGGAGCAGAGAGCCGGGGGGTGCTGACAAGCCTATTATATCCTCTGTCAGCAGCCTGTTCTTTACTCCCAGCAGGCTGGTAGTTGTAGTTCCCCAGCAGTTCAAATTAATGTTCCACTTGAGCCCTGAGAATACAGTTCCCTGTATGCTTTGCTCCCTGGTGGTAAAAACTTTGCTGGCAGGATGTAATGACACAGAATCTTAGCTGGCACAAGAGGGAAACAGTCCTCTCTGCAATAATGTTGCACGGTGCCTTCTGATACTGCAGGTAAGAAAACCAGCTCCCTGCTACATCTGATTCCAAGGATTTTTACATATTTCATTTTGGAAGTTTACCTGCAAATAAGTAATATTTAAATTTTTATGCCAGTTTTAGAAAAATTCATAATTGAAAAATTAAAAGAAATCAACAGTGTTACATTACATAATGACTTGTGTAGCAAATATGTGCGATATAATTTTTGAAATTAAAGTAAGTTCCCTTTAATATATCAGATCCAGTAAGAATGAAACTTTTAATCGTGACTCTACACTTGTCTTTTTTACTTTTTATTATGTTGAGTGCGTGCAAGTAGAGATTACAACAAAACAAAAATCCCTTAAGGCAACAAGGGGTGTACCTGGCTTTAGACACGTACACATGGCACATGAGTACACATACAATAGCAGGTTAGTGTAGTAAGAAGCCACTAAATGATGTAACCAGATGATTACTCTTCCTCCAAAAAGCAATCCAGACAAAAGTGCCTAAGACACATTGAAATGTTGCAATCAATCTTGTATTTGTTTGCCAGAAAGGAAAAAACACTGGTGATCCAGCCCTATTAGCATCACATGCCTCCAAAAAGATTTCTCAAGTTTACATCATCCTTTTATATTTACAAAAAACTGGCCTTTTTACATTTTCTTTTTTTTTTGGGGTATCTTATTTTATTGTATCTAATGTGTTTAAAGATGAAAGCAGTTTCATCATAGATTTTATTGGACTGTAAACTAATTAAAATCGGCAAAAACAAGCATCAAAGTTTTATGTTGGATAAAAGATCTTGTGACCTACCAGAAAAAAATCACTTTAAGTATTATTATATATGCTATGATTTTCAGCTGCTCACACTGTTCACACCGTTCACAGTCCCATAAATGCTAGATAAATAATAAAAAATCAAAGTGCCGCGCTATACTCTGCAATCAATAAACATTCTGTGGGTCAGTGCAAACATACATATCCATTGTTCCATATTAAACTAAACAAGTATATAATGCAATATATTTATATTCCATACATGCAAACAAGTGCTACTGTGCTAGCAACCTAAGCAATATATAAAATTACACATTTAGAAAAATATTAAATAAATTAATTGTTCTGTCCCATATGTGCACTAAAGTGCTCAATAAAGTAAGTCCATCGATAGATATCCTTAAAGATTTTCAGTTGAAGTGAGTCCTTGTGATAGTACTCCAAACTTATTAAAAGTGCAAACACTCTTGTACTCCCCCCATGTGATTATTCTCACCTCAGGACGTGTGACCACACACTTAAGTTTGGTCAAATAACGCTGTAATACCACCCCTGGGCTCTGTGGTGTATGGACTCTGCAGGTTCCTGAGCAGGGCTGGTGCAAGGATTATTGACACCCCAGGCAAAACCTTATTTTGAAAGAAGAAAGGAGTCGCGTTATATGAACCAGGACAGAAAATGCTTATTATCCAATATAGTGAAATGGACACAGTACAAAGTAAATATCCAATGAGTATACAATGAATATTTTGGATAAAAACACAATGTATGTAAAATTGAAAAATAAAAAATAATATAGCAAAGTCCAATTGTAGACAAAGGTAAGGATAGTAAGCCCAAAGTGCAAATGGATCCACACACGGTGCAGTAGATGACAAAACAAGAGCCTCCACCACGATCAAACACTGACCCTTACCAGAGCCAAAGATCTCAAAGAGATCAAACACAGCAGAGATGCAGGAGTAGCAGCCATCATCCACATTAAGAGTGTAATTGTATCATCCGTCTGGTAAGATCAGCCAAATATTCACCAGTATCTCAATCAATCACAGGGTAACGGCACTCCAGGATATAGAAAGGAACCAAGGAAGACTCGCATAGTGTAAAATCACTTATAAATTTAATAGATAAAACCTTATTTTGCCGCTTCCCCCCCTTGGCTCCACCCTGGACTCCTCGCCATTTGCCCTGCCCATGTATACCCTACTTTTTAATGAAGCGCCCACCAATGCAGCCTCTCCAGCACCGATCAAATGCAGCCTCAACAGTGCCCATCAAATGCAGTTTACCAGTGCCCATCAATGAATGTTTGCTTGCTTCCATTCATTTGGGAGTCGGGACACAGACACGCTCCTCCACCGCCACTGCGCCTCTGACACTATGTGTGAACAGATTGGAGGCTGCCTGCTGATGCTGAGACTTAGTTGTTTGCTGCAGAGAGAAGAGAGTAGAAACACCAGTGGCCGGGCGTCCTAGGCAGCAGTGTGTCCTAGGCAGCAGCCTAGTTTGCCTTATGGTAGCACCGGCCCTGTTCCTGAGCCATTCTATGAGTATTTCATCATTGCATATATGAAAGACAAGCTACATGGTGCTTTTTGGTGTACTATAACGTAGTATATTGTGTTGCACTGTATTTTTGTGTTGGCTGTAAGCCAAAGCTCAAACACACATGCATGTGTGTGTGTCTATATATGGCCCTGGCACATTGATCTCCATGCTGGCACAGTGAAAGAGGAGTGCGTAAACACTTCTTTTATGGCAGAGCCGGTAAGAGGAAAATATTTCCCATCTCCCTGCTGCTACACAGAGTGATAATGCGAATGGACACTAGGTGATTAGCGTGTGCCCAGGCACACCCGGCACACCCTGTGCGCACGCCTACGGTAGTGAGGAAATTAGAGGTGTAATTTGTGCTCTGAGGCCTCGTACACACCAGCGGACAGTCCGGCGGACCGTTTTCATCGGACATGTCCGCTGGGAGATTTCGGTCTGATGGTTGTACACACCATCAAACCGAAATCCGCGCGGACAGACAGCGCGGTGACGTGTCCGCGCCGTCGCCGCGACGTGCGTGACGCTGGAAGGTCAATGCTTCCACGCATGCGTCGAATCACTTCGACGCATGCGAGGGATGGCGGCCGCTCGGACATGTACGGTGAGTCTGTACAGACGACCGAACATGTCCGACGGACAGGATTGCAGCGGACATGTTTCTTAGCATGCTAAGAAACATTTGTCTGCTGCAAAACGGTCGGCTGGACAAATGTCCGCTGGAAACCTGTCCGGTCGGCCGCCCACACACGACCGAACATGTCTGCTGAAACTGGTCTGCGTACCAGTTTCAGCAGACATGTTCGGTCGTGTGTACAAGGCCTTAGAACACCTGAAGGTGCTCATTTGACTCTGGGCCTCTCTATGTGGCTAGGCTGTGAAAAAACATTACATTTCTTTATTCTCCCAAAAATTTGGACAAAAAAATACTACTTCAAAAAACTCCCAGTGCCTCTTACTAAATACCTTGGACTGTCTACTTTCCAAAAAGTCATAAACTGATTTGGTTATTGTAATATGTTGACCGATTTATGTAGGCTATTATACTATTATATACCTGTACACATACAGTACAATATTGACATATTGACCAGGCCAAAATTCAGTTGGTAATTGTTGAGTTGTCCAAGCCAACTTAATTTTAACCACTTCCATACCAATTCTATTCTGGCACTCCTCTCCTACATGCAAAAATCATCATTTTTTTCCTAGAAAATTACTCAGAACCCCCAAACACTATATATGTTTTTTTAGCAGACACCCTAGGGAATAAAATGGTGGTCATTGCAACTTTTTATCTCGCACTGTATTTGCGCAATCATTTTTCAAATGCCTTTTTTTTTGGAAAAAAACAACGGTGTTGTGAATTAAAAAATAACAAAACAGTAAAGTTACCCCAATTTTATTGGATAATGTGAAAAATTATGTTACGCCAAATAAATAGATACCTAACATGTCACGCTTTAAAATTGCGCACACTCATGGAATTGTGGCTTTGTTTACTTCCGGGTACCCGGGCGTGACGTCATAACATCGCGCCCGGGCTTCCGACGGCCATAGAGATGACTGCCATCACTATGCTTCCCATCCGACACCGGCAGATCGTTTCTCCGGCTCCCTGATGGCACGGGAGAGCCTGGAGAAGCACCGGATGGTGGCGGGAGGGGGGACGTCCCCCCTCCCATCACCTATAAAAATGATCAAGCGGCAGAACTGCCACTATGATCATTCCTATGGTGCACAGAATCGCCAGCAGAAAACAGTGATATCTGAATGATGTCTGTAGCTGCAGGCATCATTCAGATATCCCCACTGAAAGTCCAGGACGTCATATGATGTCCTTGGGCAGGAAGTGGTTAACAAATAAAAAGGACAGCTGATGACCCTTTGATATGTTATTCTTATGCAAGTCTACCTATGTATGTGAGGAATGGCCTGTTAATCTAATTCAATGTGTACATTGTTTGCATAATTAAAGCGGTTGTAAACCCGCATATACATTTTTTTTTTAACCCTGCAAGGCAAAAGCCATAATGAGCTAGTATGCACCGCATATTAGCTCATTATGAAATACTTACCTCGGAACGAGGTAGGGAACTTACCTGGTCCACACCGAGCCGAGCGTGTCTTCCGGGTATCGCCGCTCCAGCGCTGTGATTGGCTGGAGCGGCGATGACGTCACTCCCGCGCATGCGCGCGGGAGATTTCAATCCTGCATGGGTCGGCGGGGCCGGCCCTTCAGCCGAAGATCCCCCTTGCGCATGCGCCGATGCCATCAGCGGCGTATTGCGAGGGGAATGTCTCCTAAACCGTACAGGTTTAGGAGATATTCTTTATACCTACAGGTAAGCCTTATTATAGGCTTACCTGTAGGAAAAAGTAAAAAATGTGGGTTTACAACCACTTTAAGGATGATAAAGGACCATAGAAGAAGTATTTATTGATGGTAATTAGACTTGAATGGAAATGGTGTTTTGTTTACCTGGTAAACACTAATGTGAGGTTATTGCTGGTAATTAAAAGTATAGTCTTTTCACCTTGATTAACAATAAGATCAAAACGTTTTTTGGGTTGACCTAGCATGAACCACAAATTTTTCTGATCAGTATTTGACAGCGACAGGATCACTAATGTGGCATGGCCATTGGAGAGGGGCAAGGGTAAAAAAAAGGGTAGAACAGGCCAAAGTATACAAATCAAATCAAGAAGCAGAACTGGAAAACAGGCCAGGTCATGACATGCAGTAGAAAACTGTACTTGGGAAAATTAAACAAGAGTTCCATAAATAATCAGTGAAGCCAATAGGGCAGTGAATAGGTGCATATGGAAACATATATATTTAAAAGGGATAAAAACTACAGTTTGTGTGTAGAGCAAGTAAGCATTGAGCAGGCATTTGTCTTGACTATCTTTACTTCAAAGCTTGTAATTAAAGCTGAAGTTTGGAAAACTAGAAAGTTATCCCTTGCCTAAATGAGCTCAGCCCCACTGCAAAGGAAGACTTTTTAGGTTTGCGGAGATCAGCTTTAACATGTTTTTTTCTTGGCAGTGTTTTTCAATGGATTGTCACTATAAGATTAGTGACCTACTTGGCATCCTATAAAATAGCTGTCAGTGACTATGACTAATGCTTCCTCTTTGTTGTTTCTTCCATAATTATTGTGGCACTCATCCACAACCAACAGAGATGATCAACATGGTAACAAACTTGTATTATACAGTATTACTTAGTAACAACATCATGTTACAAATGTGCAAATTAAATGTGGTAGTAGAAATTCTTAATTTTAAACCACACTGTTTATCTGTTTAATAAAAAAAACACAGAAATGTGCCCGGTAGAGACTAACATACTATAAGCAAGCTCCTCTTATAAATTTTCCAATGTATCGTAATATCTCAAAATGATGTAAGCCATAGGATCAAAGATTAGTGACTTCCACCCTCCCTGACAGCTATGTTTAGGGATGCTTCACATTGTTATTTAGATGCTTCACACCGCCCTGCTACAGTCCCGCTGCAAAGAGCAGCTAACCCTTAAGCTTTGTGAAGCTGAATGCAGGATTGATGAAATGGTTGCAACCCACTAAACATGCTGCACAACAGGGAGCCAGACTTTAGCTAACACATTTTGCCCTCCAATTTCTTAGACATTGCTGCACTTCTTAAGCACACCACTCAGCAGTGTCATGTCACTTGTTCAGGATTGCACTATTAACTCAGATCCACTCAACTTCACCCAGAATTTGTTGCTTGCCTTTTCATTACAGTTAAGCCCTTTTTTTCAAGTTATTCCTGCCAGAGCTCTCTCAGCCTCTCGAACTGAGAGTACCTGGAAGCCACTCAGCATCGCCATTAGTGCACCACCGAAAGGGCCCACACCAAGCCGGCAGAATTTTTTTTTTAAGACTATTCCATCCTGTACAGTATCTTAGTATTTACATGGACTTTATCAATTTCTAACTTCCTGGAATAGTGAAGTCCTGCAGGCAGACTTGGACCTAACAAAGTCAGTCCAGGGCCTAAACCAGCATAGCCTCCAGGTGTTTATACTATACATTCTGGCTGCCCTTTTGATACCCTGTTAGAGCAGGTCCACACAGGGGCGGCTTTGGCGGGCGACTCGGCAAGGCGATCTCAAGACGACTTCAGAGGCGACTTGCAAAATTACTTCTGTATTGAAGTCAATGCAAGTCGCCCAAGTGCCCCCAAAGTCGTACAAGAACCTTTTTCTAAGTCAGGGAGACTTGAGTCGCTCCTATTAGAACGGTTCCATTGAATAGAGCGGAGCACGACTTGTCAGGCGGCTGAGTTGCCTGACGAGTCGCCCCTGTGTGAACCGGCTCTTACAGTTTAAGCTGATTGTTAAAACCTGGCCCTAGTAACTCTTGGAGTATCTTCCCATATACAAACTTGATACAGAAGTGCTCTGTGTTGTTTGTATTATTTTTCCTAACTTGACCAATTTACTTTTAATTCAGACAGTGTTCATATAACCTGGTGTTGTTCATTCCATTGAGAAGGCATGTCAGAGCTGTACGGGCAGTGTCCCAACTATCTCAAAACTAAGTTTCAGAGGGCTCATTAAACTAGTGGTACACACGGCCGGGTTTTCCGACGAGAAGACTGCGAGGAGAGCTTTTGGCCGGAAATCTGCTGGAAACAGCCGGCAAAAAAAAAAAGAACCAACTCTCTTTTTTCCCGTCAGGATTCCCGGCTGACTTTTTCCCAGTGGAAAACAGCCATTTTTGGCCATTTTCCTGTGGGGAAAAAGACAGATGGAGCATACACATGGTCGGGATTCCCGAGGAAAAGCTCTTATCAGAGTTTTCCCTAAGTGAAAACTGAACGTGTGTACGTAACGGGGGTAAGGGTAGAGAGCAGGTTCGCGGTTTTCCCCTCTGGATTTCCAATGGACCTTTCGCCATCGGGAATCCCGGTCGTGTGAAAATTGTTGGCTGAACAGTGGCTACATTCAATCAAATGCAGCCACTGCCCCGGTATTTTGACAGCTGGTGGGCTGCCTTTGAAAATACTATAGCCATAGAGAGAGATTCGTAAAACCACGCTGTGTAGCCAGGGTGGAGAAATCAGTTTGATTTTTAACATTTAAAATGTATTAAAAAATGTATTAAAATTTTATAAAATCTAAAATGTATAAGTGTAGTCTATGTGGCAGTTAAAGGTTTTGTTTACACTTGGGGGTAGGGGAGGTCCAAAAATAGCAGTTGAACTGCATTTTTACCACCCCTACATTTCTCCCCTTTAAGCTACAATATGAGTGGACCGGGGTGTACACATGGCACAAGAATGGCAAAATTTATACACCAGCACTCTGTTGTGGCATGGTGGTGTGGGGTTTTAAACAGGTGGTTTTTAAAAAAAAATTGGGTTTGGAGATGTTTTTTGTACC
The DNA here is from genome assembly GCF_905171775.1 of Rana temporaria. Taxonomy (NCBI): domain Eukaryota; kingdom Metazoa; phylum Chordata; class Amphibia; order Anura; family Ranidae; genus Rana; species Rana temporaria. Next base: position 240,213,126 of record NC_053490.1, on the reverse strand, counting down.
TGGGTCAAATTATTGTATACTTCTTAATAGTGTGCAGTCCTCTCTCTTTCCGCTTTATTGTGGAACAAGACAGGGCTACCCTCTTTCGCCACTTCTATTTGTGGTTGCAATAGAGCCATTGGCAACTATGTTAAGACAGATCCCAGAAGTGCTTGGCTTTTATAGGGATATGCATGAGGAGAAGGTAGCTTATTACGCTGACAATATACTTATTTTTCTCTCTGATACATACACATCCCTCTCCTCTGCAATGTCTCTTATTACAGAGTTCGGTATGTTTTCAGGGTTTAGAATTAACAGGGACAAATCTGTACTGCTTCTACTTGATCCACTCCCTGATTTATATTTTTCTATATTGTCCCAGTTTAAAATTGTTTCTCAGTTCAAATACCTAGATGTGCAGGATTACATCCCCCTGAGCTTAAATCCATTACTTATTATATTTCACTCCCACTGCTCTGTATAGTGTAAATTACCATTATCTGTAGCCGGCCGCACCAGCCTCCTCAAGATGGTCTGGATGCCCCAACTGTTATACTTTTAACATAATTCGCCCTGTTGGATCCCACTCAAGTATTTTAGGAAGAATAATGCAGTGTTTAGAAATTTGATCTGTCGAAAGAAAACTCCCAATATTAAATTAGAATTTTTGCAATATTCCAAAGCGCAGGAGGGACTGTCTGCTCCTAACCCATGGGTGTATTTCCTTGCTGCCCAGCTTTAGCATATTGCAGGATGGGGGAGGCATGGACCTCAGGGGTCCTCCTTTTACATGCTTTATTTTTTACTTAAAGGAAAAATCCAATACAGATGATAGATACTCCTAGTGGCCCATATTCTCTCTAAAAATCCGCGGGCTGCGCTTAAGGCACTTACACTCCGCTGTCCCAACTTACAGGAGCAAGTGTTGTATTCCCCAAACACTTGCTCCGTAAGTTGGGACGGCGGAGTGTAAATGCCCCGGCGTAGCCTGGCGGATCTCCAAGGGGGCGGCTTGTATTCAAATTAAGCGCGCCCCCGATTCTAAAGAACTGCGCATGCGCCGGGCTTCAAAAAGCCCAGTGCGCATGCTCCAGTTCTCGGCGGAAAACGTCAATGACGCTGACGTGTGCGTCATTGACGTAAAGTCGTATTCAAGAACGACTTACGTAAACGACGTACCCGACGAAAAAACATGACGCGGACCCGACGCCATCCGTAACATGGCCTACGCGGGACTTGCGGAAACTTACCCCTCATATAGCAGGGGTAAGTTTCCGCTTACGCAAACGACGTTAGCGATGGTTACGCGACGCAAACTCGTTCGGGAATCGGCGTAGAAGGCTCATTTGCATAAGCAAATGAGTCCTTCACGTAAATGCCATCTAACGGCGGCCGGCGTCATTACATTTAAGATCCGCCAGTGTAAGTGACTTACAGATGGCGGATCTTAAGTGTATCTATGCGAAAATGATTCTAAGAATCAGTCGCATAGATACACTGGCCAAAAAAGGGAGTTACGATGGAGCATCCTGAGATACTCCATCGTAACTTCACTGAGAATATGGGCCACTGTTCTTAAAGTGCAATTTGCATATCCTACATTAAATTTGAAGCATAAAGTGTGGCAAACAGTTAAAACACTTTTAGAAATCGTTGGATACACCAGATATACTCTACTTTGGTCCAATGCTACATTGGCGGAACTTTCTCGGCTGGAAGGCTTTCTGAGGTGGAAGAGAGCAGGAATCACAGCTCTGCCTCAGCTTTATTTCGATGGAACCTTAAAATCTTTATAACTATTGCGTTCAGAGTTTAACTTGGAACAGCATTGGTTCTATCAATATTTAGAATTACGTCATGCATTTCATGCACAGGGCTTGATTCCATTTGCCTCCTTTTCCTCAACGCTTTTGCTTGATATACTTGCCCAGGCTGAGACAACTAAGGGGCTCATGTCATTGGCATACACACAGTTGTTGTCAAAATGTCTTCCTAAGTTTCCTCTTAAGCACAGATGGGAGGAGGATCTGGATCCCCTCTCCGATGAGCTTTGGATGAGGTGCTGCAGAATAGTCAGGTTATTTCACTTTCTCCATCCCACAGAGAAACACAGCTCTTTATTTTGCATAGAGTGTATCGGACACCAGAATTTTGTATAATATAGGCTGCAGGGAAAACTCACACTGTGCTAGATGTGGCCATCCACATGGTAATCTTATACATTTACTGTGAAGATGCCAAAGCTTAGGCATTACTGGCAGGGGGTTTTCTCAACACTAAATGATTCATATGGTATTTCCCTAACCCTTGGCCCTATTTTATGTATCCTGGGATATGTTTATTCCAATACATTGGACTCAAAGTTAATTCTTTAAGTTTTAAGTTTTAAGATCTCTTTTTATTGCACAAAAACTGATTGCTTCGTGATGGGTATCCTTTCCCCAGCTATCAGTAGATGAGTGGAAATCCAAAGTAAATAAATATATTCTGTTTGAGAAACATACATACCTGTCTTGCAATGCTCTACATAAGTTTGCTGCAATATGGTCTAGTACTCTAGTTGGTTAGACGCAATGGGCCTATCTAATAATCTTTGTTGAGAAAGTTGCTCTCATTGTTACTTGTGTGATATTTATTTGTTTGCCAAGTATGTTAGAGGGGTACAGGTGCTACATTGATATATTTATGTAATAGTAACTTGTGGGCTTAGTGCTGAAAATTTTTTTTCTTTCTTTCTTTTGTTGCTTTTTTGTTGAAATTGTTCTATTTTTTGTTGTTTTATTTTGTGTGATAGTGTGTCTCTATGTTATTCTGTAATTGTAAAGAAAAAATCTCTAAATAAGATTTGAGGAGAGAACATAACAGCTCCTCACTGACTGTCAAACACCCTCTAAAAAACAATCCACCACATCACTCTTCAGAGGGCAACACCAGTGTAAACGAGCCCTTACTGTGTACTTGCCACACCTATGCCTGTAATTCTGGGCAGTCAACTGTTACAAATTTCAAAGTTCTGTGACACATTTTAGAAAACTGTCTACCTATATTTTCTGCAGCCCTGCTACCTGACCCCCACTTCACTAGTATTCGTGATGGCACAAATGGGGGAATTTCCTTGAAGCACACAAGGAGATGCAAGGAAAAAAAAAATGATGATAAGTTAAGTAAAAGCTTGTGGCTGTGCTGCATATCTCGGAAAGCATAAGTGTAGTGTGCAGTTTCCATGGCGCCTGAGATCGTGTATATAATTGCGGATAGACTAACTGGCTTAATTTCTGCTGACAAAGTCCCGCCCAGAATGAAACGGGTATGGGGGAGGAGCTACGTATGACGTCACCTGCACCATCTTTTAGGTTGATTGATTGTTCCTTAGACGCTCCACACATACACTTTGTACACGTTTTAATCCTTTTTGAAATAAATATACTATTAAGCAGAGAGCACTAGATGTTGTTCTATTTTATTGCATATATGCCACTAACTGACCATGGGAGGATTTTACCCATACCAGCACTGGCATACAGCCAGATAAGGAGCCCTTGTAATTAAGTATAGATGAGTGTTTGCACAGCAGGCCATGTGTTTGACACCAGGGCCCTAGAAGAATAAAATGAAAGAAGTAACACAAATTGTTGCATTTAGAACCAGTAAAAAATGCATTTCAATTGTTATAGTCTCTGTTGTTGCATCACAAGGTTTTCTTTTTATATGATTATAAGAGAAGACAGCTTATATTTTCAGTTACTGGCCCTTTTAAAGTCTTCGCCAAACTGTAACCCAAGAAAGAAGGGTTGTGTAACAGCTGAAAGGTTAAATCAAGGGCTGGCAAAAAAGCAGCACACGCTCATTGCCTAATCTCATTTGTTAGACCCTGCCTTCTAAAACTGCATTTAGGGAATTAAAATACAGTTACATAACAGCGCAGAATGCTATTAGCAAAAATGCTACTCTACTAAAAGCTATACATTTGCCTTTGCTTAATGTTGAGACATCTGCATATAGTTTTAATCATACTTCCCTAATATTAATACTTTGAGGAACTATTCCTCAATTGAAACTAAATCACTCTGTTCCTCATGCTTCCTCAGGTGTCCTTTTTTGTCTGATGTGTACATCTCCATACAAAATTGTATACTTTACTACCAACAGTGTTTCTGCACTGAACTGTTTATCCAAACTCTAGATTACTGCATTTGTTATTTTGAATAGCCAAGATTAAGGAAAAATAGAGGTAAAAAAAGCACTTGTGTGGTTTAGCCAATCATTTTATGCATATTCAAATTTTGTGGTCTGTGTCCATTATTTTCATACTGTGTGCTAAAGGGTGCCCCTCTTTATCTATTCAGAAAGATGTCAGGTATGTATTAGAAGGACTGTATATCCTTATGAAGCTGCCCTAGCTGTCACAAACCAATTTAAATAATTAAATAGCTTTTTTTAGGAAGCAATGCTTTAAAGAACAGTAATTGGTTACTGGAATCTCCACTTCACTAATCAAGAGACTGCAGGTAAAGAGGTGATGGTCAAATTTTGCTTTAATCACAGAGAATCTTGTAACGTAACTACTTTTACTTGCTATGCAACTTTTTCTGCTCTTTAATTCTGCTGATGGTGGTGGATTTACCCACTTGCATCCAGAGTAAGGCCTGGTTCACATCTATGCATTTTTTTTAGTGCGTTTTCAGTTTTGCTGAAACACACTACAGTCCATTTAACATGGTTTCCTATGGATGTAGTTCATATCTGTGCATTTTTTGGAAAGGGCAAGGGACTTTTTTCTGGTTTTTGGTTCCATAGACTTTAATGGATCAAAAATGTGTATTGAACAATGCAAAATGCAGCTGGAATATGCAAACTGCTACCTGCATAGGTGTGAACCAGGCCTTGGATACAATTTATTTTTTAGATTATTGCAAATGTGTTTTTCTTTGTTCCAGTGTTGAGAGGTCTGAAAAGCCACAGAGTTGCAGAACAGAACTGCAAATATTTTGGCTGAGAAATAATTTGTATATATGTGTTGGGGTTCTTTAAAGCAGATCTTCACCCTCATTTGCATCTTCCCTTCTTTGCACCCGTCCCCCCACTTTTGCAGATAGGGTTTTTCCTTTTTTTTATTGAAATACTTCTGACCTGCCCCACTATGCACATCATTTGCCTAGGCGATTGATGTACACATTGCCCGCTTTGCCTCCCAGGATATGCACGTCACATATCCCAGGAGGCATTACCTTTCATTGAGAAAAGAGTAGGAAAGCGGTCCTAGCGGTGAGTCATGAGAAGAGCCACAGGCTGAACCCGGAATACCCAATGGCTTTGCGATAACATCACATATGAAGATGGCAGTGCAGGACTTAGTTTGGGACAGAAGGGAAGAGGGAATCTCAGCAGGGCAATACTGGATCCGTTGAGCCGGTGAGTATGTTTACTGTGCAGGACCCACGACCAGGTAAGCAGGGGTTTACAAAGAAAAAAATGAGAGGGGGGGTAAAGGTCCCCTTTGAGGGCCATTAATCTTCACTTCATACTTAAAATATTTATTCAATACCCCGGGGGACCAAGTGCATGTAGCACTTGGTCCCATTAAAAACCATTCTGCAGTTGTTGAGCAGAGTGTATGTTTACTAGCAGCCACAGATCTATCACACAGCCCCATCAGCCCCATCTGTCTTTTTCTTAACAATAGTGAACAATCAGTCAGCTTTATGGGGCTGTGTGATAGATTTGTGGCTGCCAGTAAACATACACTACACCGACAGATGTATAACACAGCCTCATTAGGCTGAATGATTGTTCATTATTGAATTTGTACACAAACAATTGTGGGGTTGTTTACGCTGGAAATCTTAGAGAATGGGCACTGACTACAATGCTGGCTGTAGATCCTCCATACGAATGCCCATAAATTTAGTTTTAGCCTGAGGTGGAGCTAGGGTACAGAACAAACAGAAGTAAAAAGGCGCTTTTAATGCACAAGGAGGCTAAGAATCAGAATAGTACCATGTGCTACATGCACTTGGTCCCCCGGTTATTTAATAAAGATTAAAAAAAATAACAGATTATTTTTCTTCAACTACCCTACCACTTTATAGTAAAAGCAAAGGCGAGGGGGTGGACATCTATTTCTGGAGTTATGTTTATAAACATCACTCCAGTAATAGGCACCAGGTGGCCATTTTTCCCCCCAAAAAGAATTCAAAAAAATTAAGTAACTTTGGGGTGTCTACTTTCTACAAAGGGGCAGTGTTCATAGTGTCCTAACATTTTTTAACAGAAAAATAAGGTAAACGGATATTTTTTTACTTTATATATAGTATAAAAAAGACAGTGGTTATAAGCAGTGTAAATACCACCAAAAGAAAGATAGAGCTGTTGCAAGAAAAATAACATAAAATTAATTTGGGTACAGTATTGCATCACCAAGCAATTGTCAATTGAAGAACTGGAAACTGAAAAATGGTCTGATAATGAAGGGGTATTATATGCTGGTACTCAGTTGCTTAAAAATTTATCTCTGTGGCCCATTCTCCTTGGTAATTGATGGGTTATTTTTTTTATCTCCTTTTACATGAGAGAGTAGGCATATGGATAGTGGTTGTTAAGTGGATTTGATGTAAGAAGCACTCATGTTCTAGGTTCTCTAAAGGGTACTGATGAGCAATCACCATGTACTGTTCATTATGTCCAGTTATTTCTCCTCCATTGCACAGCCAGTTGACTTAAGCTGTGCCTCCGCCAGGGCATTTGCATTTTACTACACTATGGAGTTATCGAGAAGTAATTGCAAGACTGGGGCATGCAGCCTAAGAGAGAATGCACCTTTCACATACACTAATTTACTAATATGTACTCCTGTTTTTTTCCAGCCTAAAGAAATACAATGTCTGCTTCAACTGAAGAGACCCCTTTTCTTCAGTAAAAAGTTATATTCAGTTTTGTCAATCCAATCATATGGGTCTTCCTTAGTCCAATCACACCAATCAACAGTTTTCCAGAGCCAGTGTCCACTGTGACTAGGGCTTACAAGGAATCTGTATAGTAGCCTGCATACCAGATACAATACAAGGAATCTAGTGACAGCTTACATGCCCAGTCACTGCTGTTCCATCAGACATGGGCCCTCTGAGCAGCAGAGAGTGGGAAGAGCTGGAATTTATATCCCCTGGGTGTGTCCAGGAGTCCAGTGGGTGATGGCAGCCCAGAGAACTGTGGGGAATGGAGTTAAAGGGTCCATACCTAAAGAAAGCGAGTGAATTCGGGGGACAGCACAACTCACAATTACTAAATACAAGGGTTTAATGTGTTTTTTCTTATTGAACTGGTATTTGTTTGTCAGTTTAACATGCTGGGGAAGTGTTCTGAGCCAAGGTAACCTTACAACAGTGGAGGCTGAGGAAATCAATGTAATTCTACTGAAAATGTGTGTATGTGGACAGAGCACAGAGAGAGAAGTAAGCATCACATGTAGTCACACATGTTAACACATATGCCTTTTAGGATTTAGGTTTCTGTTCTCAGCCTCACAACTTAAACAGCTTAGACAGAAGAGAGAGAAGAGTAGCAGCATAACTGCAAACATGCAGAGCAAAAAATGCTGAACAATTGGGTACTTCTCAACTGCAGAGATGCCTTCATAAAACGTCACATTGGGTGACGTTAAGACTGCGTATATAAACAACCGCCTCAAGAACGCCTACAGTGCCCTTTGATTCCTGCTTCCTTTCTCTTTAGTATACACTGCAATACTGTGTCTTTGTTATGTTATCTCTTATCTGACCAAACCCCATCTGCTCGTGTTTTTCCATGTCAGATGGATAAACCCAATAGCAAGCAAAATCATTAACGCCTTTAATCCAATGAGATTTTGTTGTGACAAATTTGTAGTTAGCATGGGTTAATGCAGTTGTGAAGCTCGTTATATTGCCTTTTATTGTAATATACTGTATGTCATAAATTTTAAGCAAAAGCGAACATGTATTGGCTTACCAATCATTTTAGTTTTATGATACTGAAAAGTCATTCCATTAGAGGTCCAATACTGAATAGTGGGAGTCACCCCGCTAGGACCATCAATGGTCATGTGTTTCCTCTGTTGATAGTCTGTTGTTCAACTTGAGTCTGTTGAACACGTTGTAACTGCCTTGCCTTTTTGGTGCAATGCTGCTCTAGCTTTGGGAACCCCCTAAAGCTATGGAAATGTTTAATATAATAGTGTGGCGCTAAATTAATATATAACAGTAATAAATCTGCAAACTTATATATAGAAAACTTCAATAAATAAATAAAGTCCCAATTCACAAAGTGCAAAAATAATGAAGAAAAGTTCACGAATTGTGTAAAATGTCCAACATGATGAGGAGTATATAATCCCGTGCCGAAGTGGAAGTGGAAGTAATGGCCTCTTCCCCTTAAGTATAAACCAGGAGTCAGCAACCAGTAGATCATGGAGAGGTGACTTGTAGATCATGGTCTGGGCTTGCTGACCCACCATCCAAGAGCATCAAACAGAGTGCAATACAGCGGGACTACTTGTAAAGTTGGAGCTGTAGTAGGGAGCAAGAGCAACATAAGCTGATGTCTCCTCTGTAGTGCTAGCTTCTGTCCCATGTGGAGGGATACCAACTGCACTCCACCTCTTATCCCAGCCAGTGGTCTCCAGAGCGGTGCCAGCAGCAAGAAAGAAGAGATCTCCAGGTCAGTGTAAAGCAATACACTGGGCATATTAGCATAGGGCTGCTTGCACACTGATGTGATGCGGTTTACCCTGAAAAGTGATCCGAGTGTGTTTGACAGGTGCAGAGGAGGTGATATGTTGCCTCCTCACCACCTGATTTAAACCCATGATTGCCATGCAATGCATGCAATTCAGGTGTGAGGAGGAGACACTGTGCGAGGTGATCTTTGACTTCTCACATGTTGTTCAGGTCTTTACTTCATTATGGTTGCCTACCCCTGGTATAAACCATATAAAGCTCAATCAAATATAAAAAAAGGGGTAGATTCAGGTACAGCTGTGCGCTCCTTACGGAGGCGCAGTGTACCCTTTTTACCCTGCGCCTACGCAATTTTTTTGAGCTACGCTTCATTCATGAAGCAGTAGCCACGTAATTTGCGTGGGCGCTCCTCAAAAATGCCCTGCGTAAGGTCGCCTAATGTAAATGATCCCGTAGGGGGCGGGAATCATTTAAATTAGGCGCGTTCCCGCGCCGAGCGTAGAGCGTATGCTCCGTCTGGAAACTTTCCCAACGTGCATTGCGGTAAATGACGTTGCAAGGACGTCATTTGCTTCAAAGTGAATGTGAATGGCGTCCAGCGCCATTCACGATTCACTTAGGCAAACGACGTAAGATTTAAACCTCGCGACGCGGGAACGACGGGTATCTTTAGCATTGGCTGCCCCTGCTTTTAGCATGTGCAGCCTTACGCAAAACCCGACGTACGCAAACGACGTAAACCGCATACGCAGGGCTCGCGTAACGTTGTGAATCAGCGTTAGTATGCAATTTGCATACTATACGCTGACCACAAAGGGAACGCCACCTAGCGGCCTGCGTAAGAATGCAGCCTAAGATATGAGGGCATAAGAGCCTTATGCCACGCATATCTTAGGCTGCAGTCGGCGTAACGAGCTCTCTGAATCAGGAGAAGTCGTAACGCCGGCGCAAGTAAGCAATTGCGCTGTGTAACTATGGTTACGCAGACGCAATTGCTTCTTGAATCTGGGCCAAAGTGCTCAAGTAATAAAATGCTCCAAGTGCTTGTCACCACCATGATATCACTCCATGCTAAGTGGCTAAAACAGCCTCCTACCAAACAGTATGGACCATTACAATAAAATGGTCAAGAGTGCTTGTGATAATCAAAAGTATCCTCATGCCACTTGTCTTCCCCTTACTCCGATATCAACGAGTTGCGGAATGTAAAGCAACAGAGACAAACTTCAAAGAGTAATATGTTAAAACAATGCCCCTTTAGTAAAAGAAATGCACTTACAAGACCTCCGTTACAAAAGAGCTAAAACATCTCAAGAGCTCTTTCCAAGCAGGTGGTCTCCGAATGCTAATATCCCGGCAGACAGATATCGTGATGACGTCAAGTGTAGGCGACATCCAATGCGTTTCGTCATAAGATGATGACTTTGGTGAGATTGGCCAAATGGAGCACATTACGCTAAAACACTTAGGGCCAGATCCACGTAGCGCGGCGTTTTTTTTACGTCCGGCGTAGCGTATCTATGATCGTTTTAGGTGCCCTTCTAATAGTTTTTTGAAATTGTTGATGCTCCCTGCTGAAACCACGGGTCTATGCAGTTTTTAAATGTCCTTGTTAGGAAAAGTTTTATCCCTATTGTGGGGTCACCAGTACGGTATTTGTACATTGAAATCATGTCTCTTCTCCAGAGAGAATAAGTTCAATGCTTGCAGTCTTTCCCCATAGCTGAGATGCTCCAGTCCCTTTATTAGATTTTTTGCCCTTCTCTGGACCCTCTCCAGTTCCAGCACATCCTTCCTGAGTAAAGAATTTGTTGTAGGTGTCACCGGCGCAAAATAAAATAAAATAAAAACCGTGATCTGCTGCAGTACTGTGTACCCTAGATAGGGGTTAATTGTGCATAAAAAAGGAAAATGTTACTGCGCTGATCTAATTATGCAGAGGGTTTAATCTCTGGAGGTGTGGACTGTGGACTGATATAATACACCATCAACCATATGCGAAATATATATATCAGGGACACAATGTACCCAATATTGGGTGTAGATAACCTAAATACAAACAATCTGTAAAAATAAATTAAATTTAAATTATGCAAGTGTGACGCAGTAATTTTAAACTTGAATCACAGATATGAATTAGTGTGGCGGCATACACATCAATATGCCACAGTGCTCCTGTGAAGGAAAAAATGGCTATTGTTACTACTACTACTAGCCGGCTAAATGGTGAAAACAAACAATACAAAAAAAGGATATATAAAAATATTAAAAAAATATTCAAAAAACAAACACACAATGTGCAATGTGCCAACTGCACCGTGAATTATCCAATAGCTGATATTGGAAACAAATAATACCAAAAAATGTCAAAGAATAAAATAATTGTCAAACAACCAGTAGAATGTGCAATGTGCTAGCTGCACTGAAAATAGTCCAATGACATTGTTTCCCTTTTACAAGATATCCTTAAATCCTCAAAAACAAGGGGCTCATCATGGTGTAGTATATTAAAATATATTTATTAAAAAAAGGTAAAAAATAACACTTACAATATAAAGTGCCTCTGACCGGCACTGAGTGTCTTTGGCAGTGTCAACCGTTAAAAGCCGCTGACCAGCATTTAAATGGCGTCCTAGAAGGTGTGCGTACCCCGCTTTTCTCCACGTGTGTTGCTACAAGGGATCCTTGCGTGCTGGTATGCTTCACCCTCCTTGTGTGTGTCCAGACAGCCTCTACGCGTTTCGCTATTGCGTCTCCTGACGACGCAATAGCGAGGCAACACCCATTGACGGACAAAGAAAATACACCACTTTGGGGCCTAATATTATCTGGGGTCTGGTGAGTGTTAAGTTTAACCATTGGTGATGGTGGCACATCTTTGTCGGGTGGAAGAGATAGCGGCACTTTTCTGTATACAGCACTACCAACATTGAACCTTTTGTTATACTGGAACCTATTGTATAAGAGCAAGATTGTCTGTCATTGGACTATTTTCAGTGCAGCTAGCACATTGCACATTCTACTGGTTGTTTGACAATTATTTTATTCTTTGACATTTTTTGGTATCATTTGTTTCCAATATCAGCTATTGGATAATTCACGGTGCAGTTGGCACATTGCACATTGTGTGATTGTTTTTTGAATATTTTTTGAATATTTTTATATATCCTTTTTTTGTATTGTTTGTTTTCACCATTTAGCCGGCTAGTAGTAGTAACAATAGCCATTTTTTCCTTCACAGGAGCACTGTAGCATATTGATGCGTATGCCGACACACTAATTCATATCTGTGATTCAAGTTTAAAATTACTGTGTCACACTTGCATAATTTAAATTTAATTTATTTTTACAGATTGTTTGTATTTAGGTTATCTACACCCAATATTGGGTACATTGTGTCCCTGATATATATATATTTTGCATATGCTTGATGGTGTATTATATCAGTCCACAGTCCATACCGCCAGAGATTACATCCTTCCTGAGGACTGGTGCCCAGAACTGAATGGGCCGGAGCAGCCAGACCAGAGTCTTGTAGAGTGGGAGAATTATCATTTTATCTCTGGATTTAATCCCCTTTTTAATGCGTGCCAAAATTATGTTGGCTTTGCTTGCAGCAGCCTGACATTGCATACCATTGCTGAGCCTATCATCTACTAGGCCCCCAGGTCCTTTTCCATGCTAGATTCCCCCAGAGGTTCTCCCCCTAGCGAGTAGATTGCATTCATATTTTTGACACCCAAATGCATTATTTTAAAATTTTCAACATTAAACCTCATTTGCCATGTAGTTGCCCACCCCATTAATTTGTTTAGATCTTCTTGCAAGGTTTCCACATCCTGTATAGAAGATATTGCCCTGCTTAGCTTTGTATCGTCCGTAAATGCTGAGATTGAGCTGTTTATCCCATCCTCCACACCGTTTTAATAGATAAGGATTGGTCCCAGGATAGAACCCTGGGGGACCCTGCTATCCACACCAGACCATTCTGAGTACTCCCCATTTATCACCACCCTCTGGATTTGCCCCTGTAGCCAGTTTTCAATCCATGTACTCACCCTTTGGTCTATGCTGACTGACCTTATTGTGCCAGTTATTTATCACTAAATATGACACCACAAAGCTTCTAATTCACTCCCTGGTGATCTCTCGTCCTGACTACTGAAACTCCCTCCCCATTGGCTTATCTTTACATAGGCTATCCCTTCTTCAGTCCTCATGAATGCTGCTTTCAGGCTTGTCCACCTTACCAACTGCACAATGTCTGCTTCCCCTCTCTGCCAATCCCTCCACTGGCTTCCGCTCACCCAACAAATTAAATTCAAGATACTAACAACAACTTATAAATTAACCTAGTCTCAAAATACCAACCAAGGGCCAGATTCTTAAACGAGATACGACGGCGTATCTCCAGATACGCCGTCGTATCTCTGAGTTGCGCGGTCGTATCTATGCGCCTGATTCTTAGAATCAGTTACGCATAGATTTCCCGTAGATCCGACTGGCGTAACTGTGTTACACCGTCGTATCGTAAATGCATACAGTATTTACGCTGGCCGCTAGGTGGCGCTTCCGGCGAATTCCGCGTCTAGTATGCAAATTAGCTAGATACGCGAATTCACGAACGTACGCCCGGCCGACGCAGTACATTTACGCCGTTTACGTTAGGCTTTTCCCGTTGTATAGTTACCCCTGCTATATGGTGGCGTAAGTGCGGCGTACCAATGTAAGGTATGGCCGTCGTTCCCACGATAAAATTAGAACATTTTACGTTGTTTGCGTAACTCGTCCGTGAATGGGGCTGGACGTAATTTACGTTCACGTCAAAACCAATACGTCCTTGCGGCGTATTAGGAGCAATGCACACTGGGAGATTTCCACAGACGGCGCATGCACCGTTCGTGAAAAATGTCAATCACGTCAGGTCACACAACATTTACATAAAACACGCCCCCCTGTTCCAAATTTGAATTAGGCGGGCTTACGCCGGCCGATTTACGCTACGCCGCCGCAACTTACGGAGCAAGTTGCGGAGGCATAACGTAAATCAGATACGTTACGCCCGCACAAAGATACGCGATCGTACGTGAATCTGGCCCCAAATCTTTGGCCTTGTACAGACGACCGGATCTATCCGCTGGGATTGATCCAGCAGATAGATCCGGTCGTGTGTACGTCCGAGCGGACATTTCCCGGCAGATAAAAATCCAGCCGACGGATTCCCAGCGGATAAAAATTTTGTAGCATGCTACAAAATCTATCCGCTGGAATCCAGTCCAGCGGACTGATCCGGTCGTCTGTACAGACTCACCGGATCAGTCCGTCTGCTCCCCTCCCTCGCATGCGTCGTAATGATTCGACGCATGCGTGGAAGTATTTACCTTCCAGCGTCGCGCACGTCGCCGCGTCATCGTCGCGGCGACGGCGCGACACATCACCGCGGATGTATTCCGCGCGGATTTCGATCTGATGGTGTGTACAGCCATCAGATCCAAATCCGCCAGAGGATTTATCCGCTGGAAACGGTCCGGCGGACCATTTCCAGCGGATATCCTCTCGTGTGTACGGGGCCTTACTGTTCATTCCTCCCAATGCTCATCTCCAGGACTTCCCCAGAGCCTCTTCCATCCTCTGGAACCTCCTACTCCAATCTGTCTATCTCCTACTCTGTCCACTTTCAGACGATCCCTGAAAACACATATCTTCAGAAAGGCCTGTTTCATACGGTATTAAACTGTATTGTAATTGTATTGTCTGCCCTTATGTTGCAAAGCGCTAAAACTGTCGGCATAATATAAATCCTGTATAATAATAATAATAAAAGTGTGTATCTCTTTCTCTGGCTTTGGAAGCTTTTAGTTTTAGGGAAGCAACCAGCCTAGTGTCAAAACCCTCTACATTGTGGTATTTGTATGATTGAAAGTACAGTATATCTGCAAAATATATTTTGGATGTACTGTATATTAATGTAGTGGTAGGAATTCCTTTGGCTCATGTTTTGGGACTGCTCAGTCACATGCTACTTAGGTCTTTGTTGTGATAAACCTCCTGACCAGTTGGACCTGTTATAAGAGGAATTTTATGGACGCAATGCATTGCCTAACTGCACAAAATGGAAAACGCTGCAGAAATTTTTCCTCAAAATAAACCTGTTTAGTTAGCTGTCACTAGAGAGTAGATATGCAAAGCTGATTATTGTAATTGATGAAGCATGTAAGGGATCATCAGACCAGCCTGCTAGAAACTTTACTAGTGTTAAGCAGGTCAAAGATTATGCGATTTTCATTCCTGCAACCACAGATTTCAGGAAAGAAAATCGCTCGACTCCCCAAATCAACACAGTTAGTGTTAATGGTCTTATCACTCAATTCCCCTATCCACACAGTCAGTGTTGATAGTCTTATCCCAAACAGTGAGGCCGCGTACACACGGTCGGTCCAAACCGATGAAAACAACCTGAAGTCCAGTTCCATCGGTCCAAACTGACCGTGTATACAGCCCATCGGTCTGTTGTCATTCGGACAAAAATTTGAGAACTTGCTTTAAAATCGAACCGATGGACGGCTGACCATCGGTCAAAACCGATGGTTAGTACACAAAAGCATTGGTTCAAAACCCAGCATGCTCAGAATCAAGTCGACGCATGCTTGGAAGCATTGAACTTCGTTTTTTTCAGCACCTCGTGTGTTTTACGTCACCGTGTTTTGACCCGATCGGTTTTTGAACTGATGGTGTGTAAGCACATCAGACCATCGGTCTGCTTTAGCGGTGAACCGATGAAAACGGTCCGTCGGACCATTCTCATTGGATGGACCGGTCGTGTGTACGCGGCCTTAGCGTTGATGGGGGAATCCCTCCTGCAGAGCGTTCATGTTCTCCCAGGAGGGGGGTGCGGGGAGCGGTCCCTGCCAGGGGAACAAAGTGATTACTGCTAGCAACTGCTGGCAAAAAGCGCATGCTAGAAATCTAACATGCTGGTTGTACCCAAGTCAATCAATGGATCAACTTGGGTACAATCCGCCTGCCCACAGATGGATGGAATCTTGGCCAGTCCCTGCAGAACCAGATGACATTAAATCCATCTAGTGACTGGCAGTATAGGGATAGGATATACAAGTATAGGGATATGGAAGACACCTGGATGCATATACTGATTGGACATAAATGCTGCATTCCTACTAAAATTGTATTATTGAATTATTTTGTGCATACTCTATTGGACTTGTCATCTGTTTCTGGAATCCAATAAATGCTTTTGTCTCTGGAAAAGAACAGAAGATTGTTTGTCCTAGGTATGTGGACTGAGTATTATTTGAAATACTCCTACAATCATACATTTTATCAGAACATTTAAGTGCTGACCACAGCCACACCATTAAGTGGAAGTGCAAACAGCTTTGGGGACCCCACACCATCAATTTATTCTGCCAATTATTCAATATATGTGCATCCTGGTGATACTTAAAGTGGTTGCAAAAGGCAGAAGGCTTTTTATCTTTATGCATTCTATGCATAAAGATAAAAAGCCTTCTGTGAGCAGCAGCTCCCCTCAGCCCCCCTCATACTTACCTGAGCACCTCTCGATTCAGCGATGACAAGTCGGTGAGCCAATGAGAAGGGAGAGGGGTCTGGGCCGGGCCACGGCTCTGTGTTTGAATGGACACGGGGTGGCGGCTCGGCTTGGGTACCCCATAGCAAGCTGCTTGCTGTGGGAGCACTCAACAGGAGGGAGGGGCCAGGAGCGCCGAAGAGGGACCAAAGAAGAGGAGGATCTGAGCTGCTCTGTGCAAACCCATTACACAGAGCCGGTAAGTATATCATGTTTGTTATTTTTAACGAAACAAAATTAGACGTTAGTATTTCTTTAAGAAAAGTGGACAAGTTCAGGAACAGACTATTCTCTTCCTTATGGAACGAGTCATGTTGAAGGGTCTGTAATCAGCAAAATACACTTTTGTGTACTCAACGCATGCTTACTCACAAGTCTGAACTTGTAAAAGAAGTTAACTTTACTCAAACCTAACTAACTAGTTCTTTCACTAAACATTTCTATACATTCACCAAAGACTGAAATATGTTTACTAAATAAACTACATTTGTAAATACTGGCTTAGAATAGTGAATCCATATTCAGAGCAATGCTTCCAGTAAGGTACTCCAATATGGTCACCACCCTGAACATCTGCAGACAACTGAATCTGCTGATCGGTTTATGTTTTTTTTTTCTTCTTCTTCTTCTTCTTTTACATTATTTAACAAAGTTATTTCCAGATTGCAGAACTTAGAGGATTTGGGTTCAGAGGCATTTGACTGGGTGGAAAGTTCTATAGGAATGTTTAAAGGGGGAAAGAATAAACTTATGTTTACATTTATAGATGAGAACCATCAGTTGAGATTCTTGAGCATAATATAACACAAATTACTCAAAAGCAATAAGCAACTATGACATGGGAACATTTGATCAACATTAACATTAACATTAACATTTGGCACGTTTTAACACATCTCCTATTTTTCCCAGATAAAGGACCTCTAGGCTGTGCAATATTTACATTGACTTGCATTTACTTAGATATCAAGTTCACATGGGTAGAAAAAACATGGTATGCCATGGTGTAGTTTTCTTTCACTGGTTATCATGAGGGTAAATTACATTTGGGGTTTTCATCCCAATATGGAGAAAATGTACTAAGTAGGACTTGTTTCATTCCTGTGGCAGAGAAAAGGTTACCATGCTATCACTCTTTGATGGCTAGATGTTCCCGTTGTCCCTCTTCTACATTTTATAAAGAGAACGATTAATGTCTAGATCAGAGGTCTCCTACGGCCCGGGGGCTGGATGCGGCCCTTTGCTTTCTTTTATCCAGCCCTTGGGGCACTGATCCTCCCACTGATACAAGACACTATTCTGCCATCAACAATGGAGCACCATTTTTCCCACAGACACCAATAATAGAGCACTATTCCTCCTTATGATATCACCGATTGAGCACTATTCCTCTGACCTAATACCAAATGTGGCGATGATACTCCTACTGATGCCAGAGAAATTTCCACTCCCACTGGTCACGATCTGGCCTTCCTGAGGTCTGAAGGACAGTAAACCAGCTCTTTGTGTAGAAAGTTTGGAGAACCCCTGGTCTAGATGAATGTGAGCTAACTTAGATGCACACAGTTCTTGCTCTTGCGCATTTTTTTTTCTTTCAAACAATGCAACCATGTGATAAAAGTCCACATGGTTATTTCATGACTTAAACCATTTAATCTTTCATAGAGTGCTTTTTGTAATGTGCTTGTGTGCACAAAGAGACAATCCACCACTGTTTGCAATGCCTCATCACCTTGAGCTTTGACCTAAAATAGATCCCTTTCACTGAATCAAAGTGTTGGTGCAGCTCCACTTCACTTCTGGGGTCCCTTTAAGGGACCAATCCTTGCCGTCCCCACTGCAGTTATCACTCAAAAGAAGGGGACAGATTTCATAGCGCAACTCCATATGTGTATATTAAAAACATTTATTTGCTAAGCTTATGCACAAATTAAAAACATAGTGAGCTACATACAGTATTCCTAATCTCAAAATGGCATTTCTCATCCCACTTCTGGTTTCCACAGTACTCGGAAGAGACCTCACTAGCACCTCCTGATGTGTTGCGTCACTGGTCACGTGACTTTATCCGGTGTTACCTAGACCTCGTTATTTTATGCCAGATCTAAAAGGTTTTAACTTTTCCCACTCCATCTAAACCCTAACTCACCCCTAAAACATAATAGGTTGCGAGCACTGAAATGAGATAAACCTTCACTTTCATACCACCCTTGCTGAAGCCAGTACCAGAGCAGTCTTATCACCAGCCCGGACACAGTGAAGAAGTGGGAAAACTTCAGCCAGTGCCAAGCCAGGGACCCAGTGGGACAGCAGAGGTGACAATTGTGGAGCATCAGTGGGTGCCAAGCCAGGGACCTAGCGGGGTCAGCAGGGGTGATGCTTGAAGAGTATCTGTTAGTGCCAAGCTAGAGACCTAGTAGGGAAGTGGGGCTGACTAGTTTGTTGAGTTAAGACCCACAGTGAGTGACTATGGAGTAAGTGGAGAACTGTTTGTGTTGTCAATAGTTGAATACGACTAATAACTGGTACAAGATTGTTGCCATAAGAGACAGCGGTCCTACCTATACAGAAGTGATGTCTGGCTGGAGGCCTTCACCTGTGTAGCTGTCTGCCATTAGAAGTCTCAGGCCTTGTACACGCGACCGAACATGTCTGCTGAAACTGGTCCGCAGACCAGTTTCAGCGGACAGATCCGACCGTGTGTACAGCCTAGCAGACAGGTTTCCAGCAGACTTTATAACTTGTCTGCTGGAAACCCGTCCGTCCGACATGTCCGCTGGTTAGTACACCTAACCAGCGGACAGAAATCTCCCGCATGCGTCGAATGGATTGGACGCATGCGTGGAAGTATTTTACTTCCTGGTTTGGTGACGTGGCGGCGTCAACGTCACCGCCACGTCACCGCGCTGTCTGTCCGTGGGGATTTCGGTTTGATGGTGTGTACAGCCATCAGACCAAAATCTCCCAGCGGACATGTCCAATGAAAACGGTCCACGGACTGTTTTCATCGGACAAGGTCTATCGTGTGTACAGGGCCTTAGAGTCTGCCAATTATCATTGCATCTACTTAAGGGTGTCCGGGCCCTAACCCTCTCTCCCACAGTTTTGTTCAAGAGACAATATCTGACGCCCACCATTTAATCTTGCAGTACACCCACCATGCCTTGTTACCCACTCTACACAGAAGGATGTCAGCTGTCTCTAACTCTGGAGGTCACCATCAGGCTTCCGGAGGCCTGGGACCTTGCTACACAGGCATAGGCAAGTAAGCAAACAATATAAAGCCTATAGCATTTCTAAAAAAGGAAGAAGGACTCGCCACTAATAAAGACAAGGGTACATTTCTTAGTACCAATTTTCCACAGACAGGAAAGAAGAGAAACAATCCAAGGCTGCCAACTCAGGCACACTGGCCCGGATTCAAGTAGCAATTGTGCCTGTGTAACCATAGGTTACACAGCGCAATTGCGCACTTGCCCCGGCCTTACGAATGCTCCTGATTCAGGAACATCGTAACGCCGACTGCAGCCTAAAATCAGCGTGGCATAAGGCTCTTATGCCACGCATACCTTAGGCTGCATTCTAGTGATGACCGCTAGGGGGCGCTCCCATTGTGCTCAGTGTATAGTATGCAAATTGCATACTAACACCGTTTCACAATGTTGCGCGAGCCCTGCGTACGCAATTTACGTCGTTTCCGTACGGCGTATTTAGCGTAAGGCTGCCCCTTCTAATAGCAGGGGCAGCCAATGCTAAAGTATACCCGTCGTTCCCGCGTCGCGACGTTCGAATTTTACGTAATTTGCGTAAGTTATTCGTGAATGGCGCTGGACGCCATTCACATTCACTTTGAAGCAAATGACGTCCTTGCGACGTCATTTGCCGCAATGCACGTCGGGAAAGTTTCCCGAAGGAGCATGCGCTCTACGCTCGGCGCGGGAGCGCGCCTAATTTAAATGATTCCCGCCCCCTACGGGATCATTTACATTAGGCGCCCTTACGCAGGGCAAGTTTACACAGCGCACACGCAATTTACGGAGCTACTGCTCCGTGAATCGCAGGTAGCGCAGTAAATTTGCGGGGGCGCAGGGCAAAAACGCTGCCCTGCGCCTCCGCAAATAAGGGGCAAATCTACCTGAATCCGGGCCACTTTTTTTAAAGCAGTCCTATCGATGTAAGTTAATTTGTACATAGGCAGTACCGCATTAATTGAGAACTCATATGAAGCCACCAAGAAAGAAAGAGGGTCAACTCCATTTACAAATATTTCAGTTTTTGGCATAGTACAGTAAATAGGAAAAACAGCAACTTAGTTTAGCAGGGCCTCTGTTCATCATTATGAATACCCAACAACGCCAGCTCAGAGGAGAGAGTGAGACACAGGGTAGAAGATATGTTCCTACCTTGTGTTTTTAATTTTCTGTTTTTAATGAAGCATTGATAAAGCTTTTGTAAATTTTTAACAAAATAGTCTGTATTGTGGTGCCCATAAAGTCAATGGACCACGGTTCAAATATTTGCTCTGTATCTATACTTCCCTACCAGGC
This sequence comes from Rana temporaria, assembly GCF_905171775.1. NCBI lineage: Eukaryota > Metazoa > Chordata > Amphibia > Anura > Ranidae > Rana > Rana temporaria. The sequence goes on along the minus strand of NC_053490.1, from coordinate 240,192,277 downwards.
CAATTCTTAAATTTCTTTCCTACATGTAAAAATCATTTTTTCCCTAGAAAATTACTTGTAACCCCAAACATTATGGGGTAGATCCACAAAGAAAGTACGCCGGCGTATCTATTGATACGCCGGCGTAATTTCAAAATTCCCGCGTCGTATCTTTGTTTTGAATCCTCAAAACAAGATACGACGGCATCTGGGTTAGATCCGACAGGCGTACGTCTTCGTACACCTTCGGATCTTAGATGCAATTTTTCGGCGTCCGCTAGGTGCCGTTTCCGTCGTAATCCGCGTCGAGTATGCAAATGAGCTATTTCCGACGATCCACGAACGTACGACCGGCCGTCGCATTTTTTTACGTTGTTTCCGTTCAGCTTTTTCCGGAGTATAGTTAAAGCTGCTATCTGATGGCGTACTCAATGTTAAGTATGGCCGTCGTTCCCGCGTATAATTTTGAAAATTTTACGTCGTTTGCGTAAATCGTCCGTGAATGGGGCTGGACGCCATTTACATACACGTTGAAAACAATGACGTCCTAGCGACGTCATTTGGAGCAATGCACCCTGGGAGTTTTGACGGACGGGGCATGCGCAGTTCGTTCGGCGCGGGGATGCGCTTCATTTAAATGAAACACACCCCCTACCCGCCCAATTTGAAATCCGCGCCCTTATGCTGCGAGAGATACACTACGCCGCCGTAACTTACGGCGCAAATTCTTTCAGGATTTAAAGAAAAGAAAGTTACAGCAGCGTAGCGTATCTCACATACGCTGCGCCCACGCAGATGTATGTGGATCTGCCCCTATATATTTTCTAGAAGAGGCCCTATAGAATAAAATGGAGGTTTTGCAATTTTGTAACTCACATGACATTTGCATAACCCTTTTTCGAACGCAAATTGTTTGGAAAAAATATAATGTAATGAATTTTAGTGCACGCAAACACAACATAATACAAATTTTTTGGTATAATATTAAAGATGATGTTACACTGCATAAATAGATACTTACGGTACCTAAAAATCTCCACAGGCGACACTTTAAAAGTCCTTACAGGTTAACTTCACAATCACTGTTTGTTACCCTGAATATTTATTAATGCTCTATGTGTGTGTTCACATATGTGTATTTTAGAAATCATAGTCTCTATAATGTTCATGTGCTTCTTCCATCTGAAGTACATGGTTGATCTTGCCAGTCAACGTTCTTCCTTGTTTCACACACAAACTACTGAAGCTGATATGTGCCTACAAGGTCAGTTTTCATCCTAGGCCTGGCCAGTCAGAGGTACAGGACGCTGTGCAGACACACAGCATGCCTGTATTTGGGTAATTTGTTCAGGCCACAAAATAAAAAAAAAATATTTCTTCATAAATTTAGGGCAAAATATATTCTGCTACATGTCTTTGTTAAAAAAAAAAAATCACAATTAGTGTATATTAATTGGTCTGTGTGAAAGTTATAGCATCTACAAATGATGGTATATTCTATATATTGGAATTTACGTAGCTGTGATGCTATAATGGTAATGGCAGTGATAAGCGACTTATAGTGGGATTGTGATAGTGTGGCAGGATATCTGGCACTAACAGACCTTCGCTGGGAGGTACATTAACTGACACTGACATCAATAGTGACTCTATTACAGTGATTAGATATAATACTGTACACCGGTGGTGGCTGGTGCTAAATATTTTGGGGGGGGGGGGACAACAAGCTAACGCCATCCACCCCCCCTTCCCCCAGACGGATGGAAAGACAGTGATCGCTGCAAGCAACTCCCCCTCTGTGGGAGACGAATGGCAGATGGAAAGGCGGTGACGGATGAGAAGGTGGTGGCGGAGACTAACCTTAACATAGGAGGCAGGGGGAATGAAGAGCCAGGCCATTCTTCTCCCTGTTCTCCGGGCTAAACATGAATGAATGAATGAATGAAAAACTTATATAGCGCAGCACATGCAAACTAAATCGCCTCTGGGCGCTCAAGTGAAGTGTGTCCTGAGGCACAACTGGGAGTCCTAAGACTCCCTAGCCAATCAGGTCTCAGGAGCTACTTCCTGATTGGCCGGGAGGAGAATATTAATTTGCTATTGTGAGCCCACCCTTTTTTCAAGCAAATTAGAGTCACAGGGTCTAATCATGTGCTTTAAAAAAATAAAAAAAACACCATTAAAATCCATGCGTCTGGTGTCCTGCATGTAGATTAGGGGCCAGGCGCATGGATGGGCCACCACGGCTTTATACTGTATTGATGACAATGGCTGGGAAGGGGTAACATCAAGGGTCAATTAAGGGGTTAACTGAGTGCCTAACAAATGTAATGCATGTAATATGTGCTTCTTTTACTAACAGATCTGGCTGTTTTTTTTTAACTTGCTTTACAGGGAGAAGAAACAGCCATATCGCAGATCTGTGTACAGAGCCCTGTGTGTTTGTAAACAGTCGATCAGCAGGTCTCAGCTGTAAATCATTGGCCGAGACCCGCTGACAAAATCCTGCTGTAGCCAGCGACCCAGAGCAGGCTGGATGATGTACATGTACGCAGAGGCGGCTCTAGGCTTTGAGAGGCATTAGGCAAAACATAGACATGAGGCCCCCCCACTCACGCCCATAATGGGAAAAATAATTCAAGCAAGAAAAGTGGCTGCAGAAAATGCACGGATCTAGCACACAGGTGATCAGCGCCACTTCCAGGGCACCCTCCTCACCCATCAGACATATTCAGCCAATGCAAGAGGGGGGTGAGAGGGGGAGGTGAGAAAGAGAGAGGGGTAATAGAGAGATCCGGTGATGCTGACATTAGTATTGATCACAGGCAAATTAGGCGGCTACAAGGCCCCCGTGAGTACGAGGCCTTAGGCGACCGCCTAATTTGCCTAATTAGAGAGCCGCCTCTGCATGTACGTGATCTGGCTTGCCCGTGCCACCCGACCACAGTAAATGTACTGTGGGCAGGCAGGAACTAGTTAAAGGAGAAGTATGACCAAAGCATTTTCCATTTAATACATAGTTATAGTTTCCTATTAACCACTTACGAACCGCCCGCCGCAGGAATACGTTGGCTGTTTGAAGAGGAATACCGTTGTTATAGTAGCATATAGCTACCATAACCCCGGTATCCTCTTCTTCAGCAGGCGGTCCGCTACAAGATAAAAGTGGTCACTGCGGTCTAAAGTGGTCTAAATCTCCCGCCACTCTACGGTGCCTTCCAGCGCTTACCGGAGCCGTCGGCAGCGGTGGAGGCGTTCAGATCCTCTCCCTGCCTGTGTATGGAGACAAGTAAAAGAAAGATGGCCTCCACCCGTCTCCATATCACTGCAGGGCGGAAGCGAAGTCAAAACGTCACTTCCACCCATAGCTCTTAAAGGAATGTTTTTTTTTCTTTTAGAATGATGTACATTTTTTTTTTTTTTATTATTATTGCATTTAGTCTAAATATGAAATCTGAGGTCTTTTTGACCCCAGATCTCATATTTAAGAGGGCCTGTCATGCTTTTTTCTATTACAAGGGATGTTTAGATTACTTGTAATACGAATAAAAGTGACCCCAATATATATATATATATATATATATATATATATATATATATATATATATATATATATATATATAAAATGTTTGGGGGTTCTAAGGAAATGCTCTAGCAAAAAAAAAATGTTTTTAACTTTTAAACACCAAATCTCAGAAAGAGGCTCGGTCCTTAAGTGGTTAAACTGTAACTAAGGTGCAGGAATTTACAGTATGTGTTCTAAGGACTGAATCTAAGGCACCTGGCGCATCTCTCATCAATCATTTCCATAAGGTGCTTTTGCAAACTTGTGATTGGCTTACAGTGGGAGGTGTGTGTCTGTCAGCCAACACATATCTGAAGCTGCTTGAAGGCTTCAATCTGCTGCAGAAATCTTCAAATGTCTGAAATACATTTATGAGTGTTTTAATCGATAATGCCGGCTTTTTATCATTAATACCTTACATTATCCTTTATCTGCCCATGTGCATGCATGAACACACAAATACAATGGCTTACTTATTTTACAAATATTAAAATCATGGGTTCCTAGTAAAATGAAAGGGCTCTGTATCATTGCAAACTGAATCACACTGTTGTCAAAGCAATACATGATTTGAATCAGCTTCTGAGCTGGTGGAAAATTTTCCATTTACTAAAGTGAAAGAATGTTTTCTGGCAGGGTGAGACAACAAGCAGTATGTACAAAATAGTATATAAAAATACATTTATCACATTTTTTGTTATACTGTTTTTTAAAGAAGGAGCCAATCAGAACTCACAATTCATTTCCACCCCTTGGTTTCTCACTAGCTGGTATTAAAAACAAAATAATAAAAATAACATCACTGTGCAAAGGTTAACGCCTGGCAAAGTGTTCTGCAATAAAAAGGGATAAAAGACTTAATGCAGATTAATGCCTTTAAAATGTCTGTAGTCAAATACTGTACACAAATGTTATAAATAATTTATACCAGGGCAATTTACTTTACTTATCATTTTAATCAAGTCAAAATAATTTCTATAAAAATAACCAGGTAGAAAAAAAAAGTTGTACACAAAATTCATATATTGTGTGATAATATTATTTTATCTAATGTATTATAATATATATATAAAAAAATAAGTTCTCATCAACAGGAAAACAAAATCACTTAAACCAATAGCCCAGTTCACATTATAAATGCTAACATATACCTGCTGATCTTCTTTCTTTTCCTTCTTATTCTTCTTCTTCTTAAAAAAAATGATATATATATATATATATATATATATATATATATATATATATATATATATATATATATATAGGTTTTTGATCACAAAAACGATTGCAACTAAATTAATTAGAGAATTATAAGAAACAACAAAAACTAAAAACAACCTTATTTGCAATAATATCAATGTCTATGTGCATTTATTTAGAGCTGGGCTGATACATAGTCAGAAGAGGTGTGTACCATGGGTGCTACTGGGCAGGGCCGGATTAACAATGGGGCTGATGGAGCTGCAGCTCCAGGCCCCTTTCTCAAGATAGGCCCATTTGCCAAAAAAAAAAAAAAAAAATTTTTTTTTTTTTTTTAAGAATTTTTTTTTTTCCTAAGATCGAATTTGGGGGGTTGTAGCTCGATGGCCAGAGGTCACAGAAACCCCACATTTGGGGGTAGGCATGGGAAGAGCTACCCCACAACTGGTTAAAATATGGGACGGCTATCATTTATGGTTCCGGAGATACAGGCCTGCTTGCACAGCCTGTCAGAAGCTACATTCAGAGCGGCCATTATAAATACAAGCTGACACACTGCAGCAGAGTGATAGGATCACAGTGCTTATAATAATTATTTGTATATTACTCATGGTAATTAACCCCTTGCCACCCAGGCCAATTCTGACACTTCTCTACTACATGTAAAAATCATCATTTGTTTTTTGCTAGAAAATTACTCTATAGTGGTCTTTGCACTTTTTATGTTGCAGGGTACAGAGCTGCACAATTCTGGCTAAAATGAGAATTGCAATTTTTTTGCTTAGAAGATAGATCACGATTCTCTCACGATTGTTGCGGCGTAACATCATCTTTCACATAAAAATAAAAAAAAAAATGGGCTAACTTCACTTGTTTTTATGGTTTTTATTATTCATTGAAGTGGGAAAATGCAGTGTGACATAACATATTGCAGCAATTGCCATTTTATTCCCTAGAGTCTCTGCTAAAATATATATAATGTTTGGCAGTTCCAAGTAATTTTCTAGCAAATAATATTGCTTTCTAACTTAAGAAACAAGTGTTGGACTTTAAGTGGTTAAATTTAGTTACAATGTTAGTTAGTTACAATGTTTCATTTTGTTTACAAACTTCGCAGACTGCCCAGATTTTTTCTTTACACACAGAAGTGTATCCCTTTGATCTAAGAAGGAAGTGTTAGTTTCCTGTTAAAAACTTGGCAGACTGCCCAGATATTTTCTTTTGACAGCTGAAAGTCTCTCCACTTGTTATATGAAAGAATCAGCAAACTCTGCATTGGAGATCGTCAGGGGGGTTGAATCGAGATCACGATTCTTTTAACGATTAATTGTGCAGCTCTAGCACGGTATTTGCGCAGCAATTTTTCAAACATGTTTTTTTGGAAAAAAATGTTTCATTCATTAAAAAAACAGTTAGTTAGTTAAGTTAGCACAATTTTTTTTGGTATCCTAAGCGATGCTTTACATTTTTTTAGGTTACATGTTTAGAGTTACAGAGGAGGTCTAGTACTAGAATTATTGTTCTCGCTCTAACGATCGTGGCGTATGTAACCTGTGTGTATCTGGCTCTGATACTACCCGTGCCTACCCAGCCACTGACTAGTATCTCTCCCCAGCCTGTCCCCACACACCCTCTCACCTGCTGACCTGTGGATGGGGGAATCACTCCTGCAGTGTTATTGTGTTCTGCCAGTGCGTACAATGATCAGTGTTGCTAACTTTAGCTGGCAGCACGGATTGTTTTAAGAAAAAAAAAACAGGCTGGTTGTACTCAAGTTGATTAATAGATTGACTTGTGTAAAACCAGCTAGCCCATACATAGATTGACTATGGCTGGTCTCTGCATAATTGGCGTAATTTCAATCCATGTATGACCCGCTTAACCACTACTCAGTCCCTAAATATCCTTCCACTCCTGTACATAGTGCTCACTGTCATACTCTCCACACTTCTCTCCTATACATAGTACCCACTGTCATACCCTACACACTCCTCTCCTGTACATAGTGCCCACTGTCATACCCTCCACACTCCTCTCCTATACATAGCGCCCACTGTCATACCCTCCACACTCCTCTCCTATACATAGTGTTCACTGTCATACCCTCCACACTACTCTCCTATACATAGAGCCCACTATCATACCGTCTACATTCCTCTCCTGTACATACTGCCCACTGTCATACCCTCCACACTCCTCTCTTGTACATACTGCCCCATCATACCCTCCACACTTCTCTCTGGTACGTACTACCCTCTGTCATACCCCCTCACTCTCCCTGTACATTCTGCCCATTGTCATACCCTTCACACTCCTCTCCTGTACATAGTGCTTTTTTCCGTACCCTTTGTACTCCTCTCCTGTACATAGTGCCCACTGTTAGACCCTCCACATTCCTCTCCCTCACCTGCACATACTTCCCACTTATATACCGTCCATACTCCTCCCCTATGTCGCTTACCCACAAAAACAGTTCTTTAAAATTATACTGAATATCCTCAATTTTACCAGCTCTAGAATGGACACACTTTTGTTAGTTCAACTAAAGGAAATATCAGTTCTCATATTTGTTCTGCCCCATTATTAGTACTCATTTAATTTTGTGATTACTACTATGATGTATAGAGGAACATCGGGGATCTCAGCTACTCTAAATATAGCACTTATATAAAAAAGTGGCCCTGAAAATATTTTTTAAATGTTGGCAACTGTGCACTTAGGCACTGCCCAAGGGCCACCGTCCACCGGGTCAGTAGGGGGCCCCATGAGAGGCTCCTGGGATCCTGTGATAATAAAGCGGTAGTAAACTTTCCTGACATTACTACTTTTTAGAGGCCCTGGGGTAGGTTATGCCACAATTTACAAGTATTCACAGCATATTAGCACATTAGTGTACACTTCAATTTTCAGACTGAGCCCTCCAGTGCTGCGATGAATCAGGCGGGGCCTGGACACTTCCATCTTCATCCGGTCTTCCTTCTGGGTTCTGTGCCTTTGGTCACTTGCCTTGGCTGGGCTGCGTTCATGTCATTCCCACGCATTTATTTATTACACCCCATTCACACCTCCGCGACAAAACGCCCGACGCCGGCCGCTTGTGCCGCTGGAGGGGAGAATTCCCATTGCTGTCTATGAGATGGTTCACATCTCATAGACGCCGTACACCTGCGGCATGAAAAAAAGTCCCGGACCCTTTTTTTCAGGCGGCATTGGCGTTCGGCCATACAAAGCAATAGGAAGGATTTGTAAAAAAAAAGTTACACTATTCGCGGCAAAATACGCCGCGTACGCGGCGTTACTTGTCGCGGAGGTGTGAATGCAGCCTAAAAGGCCCCACCAAAATCCTCAGCACCAGGCCCATGATGTTCTTAATCTGGCCCTGCTACTGGGTGAGTGAGGTAGGTGGAGCTGTGGCTCGCCGCACTCACAGTTTATGCCAGAAAAACAGCTCTCCCTTATGCTATATTCTGTAGGGCAGGGGTTCCCAACCTTTTGAAGAGCGGGGGCCACTTTAGCAACTTGGTAACCAGTCGTGGGCCACAATGAGCGGATCGGACGGATGACAAGTCACGGCTACTCTATAGGCCCTCCGATCCGTCCAGATGGAAGGGAACAAATGTTTTTCGGATTGGAGGTATGCAGGCGTAAACAGACATCTGTCGCTCTGTAGAGGTGAATTGAGGGTCCCATTTGGTCGGGCTGATCATGTGAAAAGGTCCTAAGACTGCTTTCATACTGATGTGTTGCGGTTTACCCATACCGCGAGTGCAGCTATGTCTATCCTGCGAGTTAGCTGAACTTTGCTATAGACTCCGCCTGTGGCAAAAGCCGGCGCTGTAGAGGAAGCATCGGCTTATGGGGCTCTGCTCCGCAGCCGCATTCTTCCTCTAGCATCAGCTTTCTATCACAACACTGTGGTATGGCGGGTCGGCAACCTGCGATCTTTGCTTGTCAACCTGCCATTCCAGAGCAGGAGGTCGCGGGCCACATCAGAGGGCTCCGTGGGCCACATGTGGCCCCCGGACCACTAGTTGGCCACACCTGCTGTAGGGTTTGGGTTCCACTTTGTGTATAAAGATTTAGACATCACGGACCTGCTGTATCTGGAGTAGTAACAGGGGTTACTGAAGTGCAATTAGCAAACAGTTCTCAAAATTCTTATATATATATATATATATATATATATATATATATATATATATATATATATATATATATATATCTTTCTCGTTACGATTGATTTGAATACCATAGGATGCATGGTGCATAATGGTACAATTTCCCCCTAAAAAGTGGATATGAGTAAACCCTAACTCAATGATGTTTAGTCTATTTAGACATTGATTAAACCTTGCATACCATAAACAAGTGTCATTTTTTTATTTCCACTCTTTTTCCTTCTTTGTGTATCCCATTGCTTTTGATGTTCTCCAGCCACTACTTGTCTGCACAGGCATTTCAGTGATGCATTTCTCAGGGTCAGTTTCCTCATAGTGATAACAGTGGACCATGCCTTATACAGTGGGTATACAAAAGCATCACCCCCTTTAAAATAATCAGTGTTGTACCAAATACCTTCCACTTCTTAGGCCTCGTACACACCACCGGATCTATCCGAGCAGACATTTATCGGTGGAAAAAATTCCAGCCAACGGATTTCCAGCGGATAAAAATTTCTTAGCATGCTAAGAAATCTATCCGCTGGAATCCTGTCCAGCGGATTGATCCGGTGGTCTGTACAGACTCACCGGATCAATCCGTCCGCTCCTCTCCCTCGCATGCGTCGTAATGATTCGACGCATGCGTGGAAGTGTTTATCTTCCAGCGTCGCGCACGTCGCCGCGTCATCATCGCGGCGACGGCGCGACACGTCACCGCGGATGGATTCCGCACGGATTTCGATCTGATGGTTAGTACAACCATCAGATCAAAATCCGCCAGAGGATTTATCTGCCGGAATGGTCCGGAGGACCGTTTCCAGCGGATAATCCTCTCATGTGTACGGGGCCTTAAAGGGGTTGTTAAGGTTTGTTTTTTATTTTTGAAGTATATTTTTAAAGAGGTTGTTTTTTATTTTCTAAATAGGTTCCTTTAAGCTAGTGCATTGTTGGTTCACTTACCTTTTCCTTCGATTTCCCTTCTAAATGTTTTTTTTCTTTGTCTGAATTTCTCACTTCCTGTTTCTTCTCAGGAGGTTGCCCCCATCATCCGAGCTCTTCTGGCTGGGGGTTAGTCAGCCAGAACAGCTTACCGAGGAGGAACAGGAAATGAGAAATTCAGACAAAGAAAACACAGAAAGAAAACATTTAGAAGTGTAGCGCTACCCCTGAAGGAGCGGCTGGTTGATTTTGGGATCTACTCTCTCTTGGCTCGGCTCACCCCTATTAACTAGCTCGAACCCTCCCTTGACACATCAGAAACCTGGTGATTGAGATATTGTGACCTCTGTTGAACTGGGGTCACAATAGCAGTAATACACAACAATAGGATTACCTGTTTTAAGGGTGGTTCCTCCAGGCAAGAAAATAGATTCTACACAATGAGTATATTTAAATGAAAAATAATAAGTTTACTTTGTGAAAAACCTGAAAGGACAGACATAGTTCTTAATACTGGGCACAATCAATAAACAGAGACTCACTATGATTCGCAAGGGCCCTTGCAGGAGTCAGTAATTAATTACAGTAAGGAAACTTAACTAGAGATGGTATCACTCACTTAAACTAGGGTAAACAGTCTATGCTCGCGAGCGCCCTCTAGCGGGCAGTCCTACAGAACAGTCAGTGATCACGATGCAGCCGGTTGGTGCACATAGGAAATTGTAATCCAAAGCGGCAGTTGATGAGGAAACTTAAACAAACAAATGTCTGGAGCAGTGAACGTTGGTGAGCCGACACTCGTTAGTGTCAGTCACTTCCACAAACACTCGGACAGTTAACTGGGCCTCTATGTTTTGGGTTGGGGCCGAGAACGGGTCTCCGGCCTGTGAGGTGGTCCTAGGTGTGAACAGAGAGTCAGAAGTTGAGCAAGTGCCCTCTCACCCGACAGGCTGATCCGCCTGTATTCTCCTCAGGAGGCGCTCCGGCGAATCACCGCTACACAGTACAAAGATCCCAGACGAGGGTGCTCCACTGGTTCGACTGGCAGCTGGATTTCCTCTACGATCTCCGGGTACACGGACTGGATGCTGGAGTCTTGCTTCCTTCCAGGCGGCCGGTCTCTCAGTAGATTTAGGCCTAGGCTTCTGGCCTAACCGCACGGCTGTGCTCTGTCAGCAGCTCCGCAGAGGAGAGAAGTGCAGGTCCCGCGAGAGCGAAATCAGTCGCGCCCTTTCTTTAAGTAACCTCCCCCATAAGTCTGTGCGGAGATGTCACGTGTTCAAAAACGCAGAGCATTGTGGGAAGTGTAGTCTGTTTCTCTAAAGAGTCAATGGAGTCCATATCTCCTGCTACTTGCAATCCCACAATGCATAACTCCTTAAAAATAACTTGCTTATTTACAGTGGTGTGGATAAAGTTCTAGCGGGGATAGCCTGTCGTAAGGTTCTGACAGGATGACCCCGCTACAGAAGGGAAATGGAAGGAAAGGGTAAGTGAACCAACAATGCACTAGCTTAAAGGAACCTATTTAGAAAATAAAAAACAACCCCTTTAAAAATATACTTCACTGTGCTTCTAGACATTGATAAAGCCTTTGAATTTTTTTTTCTATCCACCTCCTGTCCTGCTTAGTGTGGTCAGTTTTTAATAGGAAATCAGAGGGACTGGCAGGAACACCAGGGATTTCACATAAAGGGAGCAATACAAAGAGAACAGGACACTTTCTCATACCAGTACATGGTACCGCAGGTACATATCCTGAATATAATGTGTTGGAGTAACAAACGTTTTAACAATAGAAATGAGGAATAATGACAAATTACAGAATAAAATCTTTAACATATTGAAGGATACTCTTAGGACAACATCAGTCAAGGACAACATTTAATTTGCTTTTAACATTCCATTTTAGAATGAGTTGACTTTCCCAAATCAAAATTAGACTTTCCCAAACCAAAATTAGATTGTTAGAAACCTTGTTGAAAACGAACATTGATTTGACCCCACTAACGATTAGAAGATTGAATAAACATTCTTAAAGCGGAGCTCCGCTGTAAAAAAGAATATTAAAAGCCATCAGCTACAAATACTGCAGCTGCTGACTTTTAATAAGTGGACACTTACCTGTCCTGGAGTCCAGTCGGCAGCACCCACCGCCATCATCGGTGAGGGAACCAGGAAGTGAAGCGTTGCAGCTTCACTGCCCGGTTCTCTGTTCGCTTTCCTCACTGTTCCACGCTGTGTTCTGGGAGCCGTGTGTTTCCCAGAACTCAACGAGGGGGGGCACACGGGAAGGGGCGTCGGGGCAGCCGCATCGCTGGACAGGGGCGCAGGTAAGTGTTTGTTTATAAAAAGCCAGCAGCTACACTTTTTGTAGCTGCTGACTTTTAATTAGGGTTGTCCCGATACCGATACTAGTATCGGTATCGGGACCGATTCCGAGTATTTGCGGGAGTACTTGGGGCCCACACACGATCGGTTTTGACCGATTAAAACGGTCCATCAGACCGTTGTCCTCTGTTTAACCGATCGTGTGTACGAGGCTTTAGTATACTGTAGGTTACATTTGTTCCAAACCTCATCTTTCTACTTTATTAGGAAAAGAACTCTTGCATACTGTAAAACACAGGAGGTGAATTACATTTGTCTTTGCTGGTTTAAAAAACATTGGGGTGAAGTTAAAAACTGTTGAGACATTACAATGATACCAGTGCAATGCAACCTTATAAAATCTATTTCATTTGCTTGCAAAAAAAGTTATTCTATGTTCAATACTAATTCATGGCTTGGCAGATCACTAGACACTTCTTGGATGCTCTATCCATTTTAGGTGTGTCCACAATTCAGCTGGCACTCATAACATAACTACTGAAAACTGAATCCAATAAAAAGAACATACAGTATGTCCGTAAGCTTACACAAGCTAGTGAGAGTTTAATGCAGAAACTGCTAGTCATGTTTGCAATTTTACAGTGCACTAACCAGATGTCTCTTTGCATTTGGAAAGGGATATTTGGTCTCAGAGATTAAAATACTTCAGTCTCATAGTTCTATAAAATGGAGTACCTAACTGACAAATATTCAGTTTATAAGAGAATGCTTTTGTTTTTATGTACCCAGGTTCCTAATGTGTGCAACCTGGACTATAGCTGACAAGTGCTGTGGAACTTCCTCATTCCATCCTTGTTTATGCTGTATTATTCTTCTGCAATGATGGACTGCACTGATAGGCACCGATAAGGTGGCACTGGTGGGCACCAATAAGGCGGCACTGAGAGGTGACACTGAAGGGCATTAATAGGTGGCACTGGTGGGCACTAAGAAGTGGCACTGATAGGTGGCAGTGATGGGCACTGATAGGCAGCACTGCTAGGTGGCACTGATTGGCACCACTGGTGGGCATTGATAGGTGGCACTCATGGGCATTGCAGGTGGCAATCGCAAGTGGCAGTGGCGGGGGTACTAACTTTACAGAGGAGGCAGAATTGCCTCCTTCCTCCTCGGGACCAATGTCCCTTACACATGAGCCGGTGATCGGCTTTTTTTTCTCCTCGCGCTATCAGCGTGAGGAGGAAAAAAAAAAAGATTACCGGCTTTTGCTTACATCACGTGATCAGCTGTCATTGGGCACAAAGTAGTTAAAGTGGAAGTAAACCCTCCTATAATTTTCAGGCAAGGAAGCTGCCATCTTGGCCTCTGTTTAATCATCAACTGCCATGATGCTGCACATGTGATCAGTTATGACACCAGCCATTGGATGGTTTGACAGTTTGGTTGAGAGCACAACCAATGTGACAGTTAGCATTCCCGGCATGCAAGGAATGTAACTGCTTTTTGAAACTGTTAAATTGATGGGTTTACTTCCGCTTTAAGTAATTTTTAATTATACATCAGACAGGAGGCTCATATCTTATGCATTATCTTTCTTTAATAATGCCCATAGCAGAAATACAGTAAACATTTATTGTAACTTTCAAAAATTCAAAGAACTACCCTTCCCAGCAGTCCCTGGGCCAGTGTAGCCCCTCCCAGACCGTAGCCTATATAAGGGACTGTCTGAGGTAACCTATTCCTCTTTCTTTCTGCTCATAGCCAGAACTCAGATAAGTACATTACTCTATGTTTATAATTTTTATGTAGGCTTGCTTGTTATTTGGTTATCAGCAGCCTTTTTAATTTGTGTAGATCCTAATGTCACATCGTCTTTCCACAGGGTGCTGGGGATCCCCCCCCCCTCCCACCCCGGCTTTTATTACAGCTACGGAGGTTTTTCCCTCCTCCGCTATTCCCTTCAACTTCCACCTGTATCTGCATATACCCTCTGATCCCCTCAGGCCTTCATCTGTGTGTTGTTCTATCAACCTTCTGTCTTATGAAGCACAACTGATATTTCTAAATATGATAAACGTTTAGTTTTTGCTGTATGTTTTTCCCACTTTGCTATCTGTGCCACCCGTTTTGTAGAGAACGCGGTTTCCTCTGATGTGTACATCTTACAGTCATTGGGCTTCTTTATTTGTTTATTTTACAATATACTGCTGCTTTGCTTCTTTTGTTTCCCCCCGGTGCGCTCTGCACACTGCTCGTTTTCTGACTGGAGGTAGGACGGCGCCATTTTAACATCTCGGCGCCTTTTTTCCTACCTCCCTTCTTCTCCTCAGAGCGTCTCATCTCTGAGGGGGGCGTGGCGGTGAGGATCTCCCTGCACCAATCGCGCTATTGTCGCGAATCGACGGCGCCATTGCTGCGGACCTGTCCTGGGGACCCCATCCTCCGTGTGCTAGGCCGTCTCTCCCCATCGCCGCCACGCCAGGGTGCGGGCGGCTGTATGGTTGGAACTCTGTGTAGATCTCACTGATCTATGCGAATCACGTTAGGCCGTAGTCTCGCAAGACTACGGCCCCGAGCCTCACGTCTAGCTCCCCTTGTGGTGGGGAATATCTCCCCTCATCTAACTTCTTCCCCTCCCCTGCTTCTGTCACTCCTTCACCTTCAGTTACATTAAACATCAGTTCTTGTTCTGGGAATTTATTCCCCTGTAGTCTATTCTACATATAATGAATATATTAATACATGTAAATAAATAATAAAATTTAAATAATTATACGAATGAATAAATTATTGACTTATTAAATAAATATAAATAAATCAATGAACATATATGTCTATAAAGAAATAATTTATACAATCTATATGATTGAATAAATAAATAAATAAATAAATATATATAATAAACAAATTTTAAATATAAACTATTAAACTATACTTTATATATAATTGAATAAATAAATACATATATATATATATAAATAAATAAATAAATTATAACAATAATTGAATGAATTATAGAAATTACTATACAAGTTATAGTACATAACTTCCGTATCTTCCTGTGCTGCACGGCCGTGCTGTCCGCAGACAGCTGACTCCTCTCCTGTGGCTGGCGACAGATCCTTTACTCCCTACTGGTGCCACTGAAGTGGTGGACGCAGCCCTGGAAGGCCCTACCTACCTCAGTGCTGCACTGGTTCCTGAGCTGGTCGGTAGGTCCGTCCAGACTACCAGGGCATCGGTTGTTCCAACCCACATGCACCCCTATGTCCGGATCTCCCGGCAAGGATATAACGCCCCTGAGTAGGGCATGGCGTCCCGTATGCGCCGTCACATTAATGTGGCCTCCGTCTCCCCGGCAGGGGAAGTAATTAACATGCCCCAGGCAGTACCCTCCCAGGACTGCCGACCCTCTGACTCCCCGGCAGGGGAAGTAAATAACATGCCCCAGGCAGTACCCTCCCGGGCCTGCCGACCCACTGCCTTCCCAGACTCCAATCGACCCCGAGCCTCGGGGAGATACACATGCAGAGGCAGCGATCCGCTAGACGGACTGAGCCAGACTCCTCGTGGACTCTTCCAGAGTCGTCCGCGGAGTACGAGGCGGCTAACACCTTTGAGTCTGAGGATGAAAATGATGATGATAATGATGATGATTATGTGAGCAGTGGGCACATGGCGCTCCATGACGACGCCAATCCTAGGTCCCAGGGTAAAACCTTATTGGACTCTTGTGGAGTACCATTTTTCGATCAGGAGGTGATTGGCCACCCACACTCCGGTGACTGGGCACCTCTACCTGAGGTGATCCAATAGATCGAATGCTGGACCCGGAGATCGATCGGTACGCTAACCGGACAAGTTGAGGGTGGAATACTCACCCTTCCATTACCAAATACGGTGGTGCTCACTCCAGAGGTGGATCCCATAATCATTCAGTATTCCAGGAAGGGAATAAAGAGGGCCTTTGGGACCTCACAGTACTGGGTCTTAGATCTCTGGACCTATCACCTAACCCTACGCCTTAGTGAGCAGGCTACCGCCTCTGTAAGCCGGTTGACCTAGCACAATGGGATCACGCTAATTGATGATATCTTTAAGACGGTAGGACAAATGGAGTTATATTACCAGGCGTATACCTGGTTCACCATCCCATTCGGTTTTTCAAACCTAAACACCGTCCTAATGGACAACAGGTTGCTAGACCTTGGACCAAACAGCCGATAGTAGAGATGGACCCGCTCTCTTTGAACTTCCTCAACAACATCTTCCCGATCAGGAAGAAGAAAGGCGGTTTTTCGTCAGGTGGGAGCTTGAGAAATCTCACCAACTTACTGCCCTGTGGAACAAGGGTGAGGTTGAACATCTACTTGAACGACCTACTTCTAATGGCTGGTTCCCCTCGCCTAGCGAGCGAACACGCCTCCTGGATGGTCGGATCGCTTCGCGATCTGGGACTCCTCATAGATCACGAACACCTATTATCTCGCCATTTCAGGAGATAGAGTTTTTGGGGTTCTTGGTGGACACCAACCGAGCGATCCTTCGGCTACCCATACCCAATTAGCCGCCATCCGCAAAGACATCAGTATCATGCTGGGCAGCAGCGGGTGTCCTTACGCGGACTGACTCGCTTAGTCGGCCTGTTCCCGGTATCAATCCAGGCCACTCTCCAGCCCCTCTTCACTGTCGAACCCTCCAGAGACTCGAGACTCTACATCTTCGCTAGGGGCTTCGCTATACAAACTAAGTGAAGCCATGGTGGACCTACGGTAGTGGTTACGTCATGCCGTCAAACGGAACAGCGAGACATTTTCAACTCCTCACCGGATTTCGTCATAGGGTCGGATACCAGCCGCCTCGGCTGGGGTGCTCGGTGTAGTCCCTCGTCCTCCGGTAGGACGTGGTCCGCAGAGAACCCTCGGCTGCACATCAACACGTACACCCCTGACGGCCTTTTTTGCCATCGGAAGTCTGTTGCCACGCACGTCCATCTGCTGTGTGCTATTGCGTTCGGACAACGTACCCGCAGTCCGGTACGTCGATCGCTTGGTGGGCCCCTGATCCAGAATCCTAGCGGATCTAGTAAGACTTCGGGCACTTCTGCCTGGAATGCAACATCGTCCCGATTGCGGGATATGCCACAGATTATCCCTATAGGGTGGCAGATTGGATTCTCGTTACCTGACCGATTCCAACGATTGGCGACCGCACCGGTCAGGGTCCCTGATCCTCGCTCACTTCGCGGATCCTTCTCTATGGACCTGTTCGCTCCCCGTATCAACCACCAGTTTCCGCGCTCTTACAACCGGAGGCCGGATCCGGAGGCGCACCATGTGGACGCCCTCCACCAAACGTGGTCACAGGGGACACATCACGCGTTCCCCTGTTCCCGGTGACCCTCAGGGTCCTCCTTCACTTAGCGAGCCGGAGGGCATCAGTCGTGCGGTTCACTCCGTGGTGGCCTGACGCAGCCATGGTTTCCCCTCCTTCTGAGGATGACGGTGGAACTCCCCAGGTTGTTCCCTCATTCCCCCCACCTCCTCGCTGGTCCGAACGGGGATCTGCACCCTCTACTCACGAAGCACATCCTACCTCTCCTCACATGGTTAGTATCGGGGTTCCGGTCGCAGACTACGACCTTTCGGGAACAGCTAGGGATTCCCTGCCTTGGACTGGGCCCCGGGACTAGATCGGCATCTCGATCTACCTGGGGACTCTGGGTTACTTGGTGTGATCAACGACGGGTCGACCCCGTTCAAGCGCCAGGGTCTGTAATAGCCAATTATCTGGCGGACTCTTTGGATCCATTGGTGTGTCAATTTTGAAGGCGTTAAGTTTAAATCGCCCAATGTACCAGCACACTTGGGATTTTTCCAAGGTCATGATCATGTTCTCGGGCTGGGGGACGTTGACACTCTGTTTTGAGGTTACTGTCTTTCGAGCTTACTGTCTTCTTGTGTCTGATTTCCATCATCGTGGGTCAGACGTCAAGGCTTTGGACATATCCAGGCGCCATTCCTCGCCTCAGAGACTCAAGTCTTTTTTCGTCGTGCGTTCGACCAGACGGTACTTCGATCGGTTTTCTACACGTTCTTCCCCGCACATCCACAACTGTATGTGGTCCGCTGTCTACAGACTTATATGTCCTTGACAGCCTCGCTGCGATCTTCGCAAGTCTTTCAACTCCTCGTTTCCTACGTTAATCCTCTCTTCCCGGTTTCCTCTGTGACTTACTATAGCGGCGGACTGTTGTCAGCGACCGCTTTTCCGCCAATCCCGCTTTGAACAGGAGGTACACATATCTATGTCAGTGTTGTGGATTATTTTGATTGTTATTGGTCATATGCATTGTTATAGCTTTGAACTTGCATAAGATATGAGCCTCCTGTCTGATGTATAATTCGAGATTTTCCTAGCTTGTGACGGAAAATATTAATTATATGAAGACAGGAGGCGAGTATCTTCCCTCCCAACCCAACCCTGTCACGAGGTTGTCTCTCTCTCGTTCTAGACTGATAAACCACGCACCCTGCAAGTCGGAGGCTGGTACGCCCCGGGAGTTCGTTTTCACTATCCCCGTTGGGATTGCTCTCCGTTTCGATCCATGGGTTTAGTTCACCGCAGATGGAGGTTCCTACTGCGTTCCAGATCCGGAGTCGGGATGCCGTTGACTGAATCCGTTGGTCCATGTTCCTGAGGACAACTGACCGGACGGCTCCGAATGGTTTCGGTTTCCTATAGTCCCAGTTGGGATGAAGTTGGTCCGGATGAAGTTGGTCCGTGTTGGCCTTGTCCTTTCGTTTCCTCCAGATTCGGATGTTGTGTTCCGGTCGGAAAGGTTCCCGGCAGCCGCGGAGATGTCTAATTGGACTTTCGGTTCCTGTTTACACTAATTCGCATGAAGAAAGAGGAATAGGTTACCTCAGACAGTCCCTTATATAGGCTACGGTCTGGGAGGGGCTACACTGGCCCAGGGACTGCTGGGAAGGGTAGTTCTTTGAATTTTTTAAGTTACAATAAATGTTTACTGTATTTCTGCTATGGGCATTATTAAAGAAAGATAATGCATAAGATACTCGCCTCCTGTCTTCATATAATTAATATTTTCCGTCACAAGCTAGGAAAATCTCGAATTAAACTGTATTGCGCTATGGTCTTGTTTTTTCATTTTTTTAACTGTCATTGCAGTGGAGTATTAACAAGATTTCACTCACATCTCCTCTGATATACCAGAAAGACCACAGACCCACACTAACAAGCCTGGTCTGGCCTTCTTTTTAGTTAAAGAGGTCACGGTGGTTCGGTGAGTAGGAATTCCACTAGCATCCACTGGGTGATTTTCATGAAGTTTTGCCTCTGGTGATGGTGTAAGAATTGAAGTTGAATCACAAAAGATTTATGGACTTTGGTTTTGATGACATATTTGAATCACTGTCATTTTAGGATTATTAATTAATCATGAATTGTTATACCATTTAAATTAGCACTGTTTTTTAATTTTGTATATGCACAAGATTTAACCCATTAGGCCCCTTTCACACAGCCGGATAGAATGGAGCTTTTAGCTGCGGATTTTACCGCAGCTAGAAGCACAGACATCATTCACACACTACGGTTACCTGCGGTTTTGTTACCCACGGTTTTGTGTTGATAGAAAAAAAAGATCTCAATGCGTCCAGCTGCGAAATCCCGCAGCTATCGGCACATAACCGCAGGTAATCGCAGTGCACCGTGTCAGCTGCGTTTGGTATAAATCTTGAGGGGGAACTCCACGCCAAATTTCAAATAAAAAACCGGCATGGGTTCC
Source organism: Rana temporaria (assembly GCF_905171775.1). Classification (NCBI taxonomy): domain Eukaryota; kingdom Metazoa; phylum Chordata; class Amphibia; order Anura; family Ranidae; genus Rana; species Rana temporaria. The sequence continues at coordinate 240,172,293 of NC_053490.1, read as the reverse complement.
CCCTACAGGAGCATACCAGGCCCTTGAGTCTGCTATGGATTTTAAGGGAAACACCGTACACCGAAAAAACGGCGTGGGGTTCCCCCAAATTCCATACCAGACCTGTATCCGAGCAGCAGCCCGGCCGGTCAGGAAAGGGGGTGGGGACGAGCGAGCAGCCCCCTCCCGGGCTTCTGTCGCCTTCTGCCTCTCTTCTTAGATGTTGACACGACGCTTCCTCCCGCTGTAATGCCGTGTGCGTGGCTCGCACCGATTTATATAGGCCTCTTATGATGTCACAGTCCCATCATGCTCCGTGCCCCCGAAGAAGAGAAGAGAGGCAGAAGGCGACAGAAGCCCGGGAGGGGACCGCTGTAAAAGAGCTAAAGAAGAAATCATCCCCCCGGCAGAAGAGAACCAGACGGCGGTGAAGACCGGGACCCCCCCTGCAGAAGATGTGGAAGAAGCCCGGGAGGGGGCCGCTGTAAAAGAGCTAATAAAGAAAGCACGCCCCCCGGTGGAAGAGAACCAGATGGCGGTGATGGCCGGGACCCCCACAGAAAACATCGAAGAAGCCCCCCCTCGTAAAAGAGCTAAAGAAGAGAGGGGGGCCCCGGAGCTGACTAATAAACTACTTTAAAAGCCCTGTGTAGTGTATTTTTCTACATTATTATTTCTGCCAGGTGAATGGGTAGGGGTATGATGTACACCATACTCATTCACCTAGGGTGGGGGGGCCGGGATCTGGGGGCCCCCCTTTTAACAAGAGGAGCCAGATTCCGATAAGCTCCCCTCCCGCATACCCCGACAACCAATGGCCAGGGTTGTCGGGAAGAGGCCCTGTCCTCATCAACATGGGGACAGGTGCTTTGGGGTGGGGGGGCCACAGGGCGTCGCTCGTCCCCACCCCCTTTGCTGACCGGCCGGGTGCTGCTCGGATACGGGTCTGGTATGGAATTTGGGGGAACCCCACGCCGTTTTTTCGGTGTTCCCCTTAAAATCCATAGCAGACCCATGTTCCTGTAGGGGGAACCCCTGCCGTTTTTTTATTTGAAATTTGGCGTGGAGTTCCCCCTCAAGATTTATATCAGACACAGTGCTTGGTATTGGCAGGGATCCAAGTCGGATCCCCATTCAATATCGTGCCGTGGCTAAAAGCACTGTACAAATGCAGCTGACCGCTGTGCCTGGAGTCTTGAATTCCAGCAAAACATAAACATGCTTTTATCTGCGGCAAAACAGCCGCCCGTGTGAAAGGCGCCTTAAGTCATACTAGTCACAGCGCCCCCTATCAGACAAAGCTAGCACTATTGCACTTTGAAAGGAGCAGCTTATGTTTTAGAACTAGCTCATTTAGCTATTCCATAGCACAGGGTTCTCTTATTTTTTCACTTATCCTTTTGATTTATAGTTAACCAGTCCTATCAGGCTGTGGGGCACAACCCATTGTATGCTGCCATGATGCACCAGGAAAATAATTTAGCAGCTCCTCTGGGGGTAGCATTACACAAGCAAAGTCATTTGTGTACAGTTCTAATTCTTCTTCAACAAAACTGGGTACGGATATTTAATGACACTCAAAGTACGGTGGTTGACCATTTGTTAATCAGTCTGTCTGCCATGGGGCATCCTGATTAGTAAAGCTTTCTTTTTAAGAGTAATTTGTTCCAATCTCTCAATTATCCCATCACAGACTTTATTTTGTCAATTCCTGTTTTTTGGATTTTGCTGCAATCTTGTTGCTTGTCCTGCCCTTTCTTGACTTCTCTGAACTTGAATGGATTTCTGAATATTTGTACTTTTGTTCTTCAATTACAAACCTGCTAGTTTACTGCCCACTCCCTGTGAATCTTATGGCTCAAAATTGCTTTCATGTCCATTTCCACCTGCCAGCTATAGCCTGCCTCTGGACCAGTGGATGCCCCAAACAGGCTCTGTAATTAGCAACATACAGTGCTGGGGGGCAGTACTGCATCACATGTACAAAAATTGCTGTAGAGCTGGCTTCTCTTTAGGTCAAGAGTGGTGTAACCTTAGTTATAGAGCCTTAGCTCTAGGGCTTATGCTTTACAAACTCAAATGAACCGTGTTGAGTGGTAAAAACATAAAAACACAAACATACTTTTAATAAGAAAAGTGATCTGTAAAGTGTAGACGGCAATAACAACCTACCCAATACATTTTGTAATTTTTATCACTAAAATTTGATCTTACTGCATTTTGCACATCTCTAAGCCCAGCTAAATTAACAAATCGGTTACTTTAGTAATAATATAGTTATTGGAAACTTCACTTTCATTTAAAAAAAATATATCATGTATATTACTTCTATGCAAGCCAGGCTGTAATGTTATATTATTAAAATGTTTGAATCTGAAGCTGGCTGTACATTTCACAAGTTACCAATATTTTTTACTATTTGAAGGCATTGAAACTCTTTTGGAATTCTCAACTAGGTATTAAGAATGAGACAACGGTACTTGTGTTTGGGGCAGGTTCACAAAATATGTTTAAGGTTCGGGTGCTGAATTTGAACACTAGTAATGGTCATTTTCTAGGCTAGTAGGAAAGGGAATGTCAAATATATGCAATAGGGAGCTGAAACTGCCATGGGCAACATATACCAAAGCAAAAATAATCCATTTGGTAGGGAGGGAACAAAGATTTTAATAATGTTTTAAGGACAACGTTATACATGCAATTTCCCTTTAAATAACATGCATGGGTGTTACCCTTAACCTGCATGTACAATGCATACAACCTGCTATATAGCAAACTAACATTTACAAAGAAAAAAATGCTGCTTCATCCACTTTACTTTTGTTTGTATATCTATACCCAATCTATAGCAAACCCTTATCCGAGATGAGCGTCTGATGTAGATGTTAACGTAAGACCCCCCATACAAAAAAACAAACATAATGGGGTTCCCCTAAACATACATACCAGACCCTTATCCTTGATGATGTTAAGGGGGACTGCATTAAAAATAAATAGTGTGGGATCACCCCCAATATTTCGTAACAGAACCTTATCCATGCATGCAGCCTGGCAGGAAAGAGGGGAGGGATCAAACATACGCCACCCCCTCCTGATCCATACCAAGCCGCATTCCTCTGGGGGCTTATAATAATCTTGGAGCTCCCTTTAACCACCTCAATAGCGGGCCTATTCTGGCACTTCTCTCTTTCATGTAAAAATCATAATTTTTTTGCTAGAAAATTACTCTAAACCCCCAAATAATATATTTTTTTAGCAGACACCCTACGGAATAAAGTGGCGGTCATTGCAACTTTTTATCTCGCACAGTATTTGCACAATCATTTTTCAAACACCTTTTTTTGTAATTTGCTCTATTTATAAAGATAAATCATAGAACTCAAAAGAGAGAATGGTTACATACATGCATAAGTTAGTCTTCCAATATAGCAAACAAAACGGATGCAAAAATGGATGTAAACGGGTAAATTAATGGATGTTAACAGAAAGGAAGATGGATGATAAAAAACGGAGATTAACGGAACATACGACAGATAAAGCAACGGATAAGAACCAACGTTTTAACGTGGCTAAACTGACGTTGATTTACGCGTCGAATATGTAAATGAGCTAGATACGCCGATTCACGAACGTACTTGCGCCTGTCGCTGTAATCTACGTAGTTTACGTAAGGCGTTTTTCCAGCGTAAAGTTAAACCACCAAAAAGCTGGTCTAAGTCGTTTAGGGTATGGACGTCGGAACTGCCGTCGGATTTTACGTTGTTTACGTAAGTCGTACGTGAATGGGGCTGGGCGTAAGTTACGTTCAAGTCGTACGCATTGAGCCGTCGTATCTTAGGGAGTATTTGCAACGTGATTCTGAGCATGCGCGCGCATGTGCCGTTTGTACGGCCATGCATTTACATGGGGTCACGATTCCTTTGAATACAACACGCCCACTGCCTTGCTACTTTGAATTAGGGGGGCTTACCCCGGCCCATTTACGTTACGCCAGCGTACATATGGGAGCAAGTGCTTTGTGAATACTGTACTTGCCTCTCAATGTTGCGACTGCGTAGCGCATACGAGATGCGCTACGCCTATCTAAAGATGCGCCGATCTCTCTGAATCTGGCCCTATGTGTGTAGCTGGGACTCTAACCCATTTGGTTAGTATTTTATAACCCCTCTCCTAGATTTTGGTGCCAAGAGGATTTTAGAACAAAGCGGAGAAGCATCAGCTAATTTCAAGAAAAGGTGTCTACAGGACGACATATGGGCTTTCCAGTAAGCAGAATGGACACTATGATGGGCATGGATGACTAATGATCTAAAATGGAAAGAGTTTTTCTTCTGTACTCATACTTCCAGCTTGCAGATATATTTAGAATGGTATCAGATTTATTCTTCAAAATATTTGAATTCACAAGATTCTTTAACCACTTGCCTACTGGGTAATTTTACCCCTTTCCAGACCAGGCCAATTTTCAGCTTTTAGCGCTGTTGTACTTTGAATGACAATTTTGCAGTTATACAACACTGTACACAAAACATTCTTATATTAAAAAAAAAAAATCACACAAATAGAGCTTTCTTTTGGTGGTATTCAACATAAATTTAGTAACTATTGCGCAAAAATGAAACCATGGCTCCAGCACTGAACGTGATAAAGGACAATTGTACAAATGATATTGTTGTCTTTTAAATACTAAGATCGCAATGCATCCATTTTAAGTCCAGGCTGTAACATTCCTTAATGCAGAAAAGCCATACAGTGCAATATGTATAGACATACTATTTACAACTGAAGTCACTTAGAATACATACCTTAGACCAGGCATGTCCAAAGTCCAGCCCACGTTACGGTTTAATGTGGGCCCCCCGGTATCACAAAAGATATCTACTGTATTCATCAGTGCTGCCTCAGAGGGGACAGGGAGGGGGGCGGGACGAATGCCATCAGATTACATACAGGAGTATCTCCTGTTTACTCGGCGGCGTCTGTAATTGGAAGTCCTGTCTCCTGGGCTGCCATTGGATGACTGTTCTGTCCATCATAGGAGGCGGGACTTTGTATTAAAGAGGCCACCATGCAAACAGGAGATTCTTCTATATATAATCTGTCGGCGGTTGTCCCGCCATCCTGCCTATCCCCCTCCGAGGCTGCAGATGGGCATCTGGCTGCACTGATGCCAATGGCGAGGCCACAGACGGGCACTGATTAGGCTGCATTGATGGGCACTGACCCCATTTGCTTCCCTCTTAAAGTGAAGGTGCGTGTTATACACAATAAATATGGTATATCCAAATAACACGCCCAAGCTCATCTCTTCACCACACACAGCCACAAAGGCAAGATAATTCTTGTGGGGAAGTGTTTTAGTGCTAGAACGCATTTAGACCGAATTTTTATGGTTCAAAAGAATGTCGGGCAAAATGGTCGGCCCCCACGCATGTTGAAAAAAGTTTGTACACCCCTGCCTTAGACTATAAACTCCTTGAGGGCAGGGACTGGTGCAAAGGTATAATATATATGTAAAGTCCTGCGTAAATTGTTGGCGCTATATAAAAACCTATAACAAACAATTTGCAGCCTACTTAGTCATAAAATGTGTATTTCAGTGTTGTCTCACACTGAAGTGTTCCATGCTAAGCTCTTCTGACAGTACATATCGCATTCTGTGTTGCAGTGGTTGTCCTGCTACCACTACTGATTTACAACCAGAATAACCTGGTACGTGTGTTTTCAAGCCAAATTACCCAAGTATATGATGACCGCATCCTAAAACAGACTCACACTGGATCAAATTACAGGCCTTGGAAATTTCCAGTTGTGGATTGTGAAATACCATGCAACAAGAAACATTTCATATGACTAATGCAGCCTGTGATTATTTGGTTACTATTGCAAAAGCAATGGATCTCTACACTCTAGGTTTCATTTCCCATCAGAAGCAAAATGTTCTATATTAGGGCTGAACCAACTAATTGGCATAATCAATTATGAAAATATTTGTCAACTATTTTCATAATCGATTAGTTGTCCTGCATACGGAATGCATTATTTTTTTTACATGTCAGAAATTACAGTGCATCACACATACAGCTCAGTACACCTTCCATGCATGTCAAAATACACAGTGCAACACACATACAACTCAGGACACCGTCCATACGTGTCAGTAAGGTCCGATTCACACCTATGCAGTTTGCATATTCCAATACACATTTTTGATCCAATGAAGTCTATGGAACCAAAAAACAGACTAAAGTCCCTGGCCCTTTGCATAAAAAGCACAGATGTGAACATGACCCATAGGAAACCATGTTAAATGGACTGTAATGCGTTTCTGCAAAACTGAAAACACATTTAAAATGCATAGGTGTGAGTGAGAAACTTATATAGCGCAACACATGCGAACTGGGCGCTGCATGTGAACCATAGGCGTGCTTAACCACTTGCCAAACGCCGCTGTACATCGGCAGAATGGCACGGTTGCGCACAGGTAAGTGCCCTTTAATGTGCGAGCCGTGGGTCACTTTTATGTAATGTAAGCATTTCTTGTAATAGAGGGGGGGAAAAAAAGCATGACAGGACCTCTTAAATATGAGATCTGGGGTCAAAAAGACCTCAGATCTCATATTTACACTAAAATGCAAATAAAAAAATGGCCCTTTAAGAGCTATGAGCGGAAGTGACATTTTGACACAGCTTCCACCCTGTGATGGTATGGAGACAGGTAGGGGCCATCTTCCCCTTAGTCGTCTCCATGCACAGCCAGCAGAAGGGCCTGGTCACTAGCGATTAGAAAATTGAATGAACATTTTTCAAATTAAACTTAAAAAAATAATAATAATTAATGACAGCAGGCGCAGGTAGGTTCTATCAAGCTACCTGCCTATGACAAGGGAGTCCGTCATGCATAATATTATATTACAGCCCTGTCCCCTAAACCTTTAGCTGTTTTTTATTTATTTACTACTGCATGGATATATTTAGGAATAAAAGTATCTTTTTTTCCCCCCCCCCTTTTAAAACCTTTTACATATTAACTAAAATACACACCAAATTATTTGAGGTTTTAATCCAATGAATCGAAACAATAAAATCAGCCAACTAATCGATTATGAAAATCATCATTAGCAGCCCTATTCGCCGTAATTTCCTCAGTGAACACTGGAGGAGTAGAGAGCCAGTGACAGAGTCGCTGGAACTTGACTCACTGAAGACCGAGAGCTGAGTGATCAGCGACCTTTGATTACTCACTGTAGAGATGGCAGGGAATAGATGCTGCACCACATCCTAGGTGAAAAAAAAACAAAAAAACCTGCATCTGTCGTACTTCATAAGCTGACAGCAATAGTTTTTTACCTCTGCGAAATGGTAAACAGTTTGTCCCAACCCTCTTAACTGCCTCTTTGCCTGGACAGCTTGGCCTGTTAGCCTAAGTTCACATTGGTCCGATTTGGCAATGCGAGTTGAAATGTCAAAAATCTGCGGCTATTGCCGGCAGTGGGGCACCGATTCCCAAAAGTAGTTCCTGTACTACTTTTGGCAACTTTGGGAGTGCGATTTTTGTATAGACATCTGTGCAGGAACCCGCACAAATGTTTGTCAAAATTGCCCTCAATCTGAGGTTTCACTGCATTCTTGTTTGGGGGTTTAATACCACTTTAAGATAAAGATGCACATATCAAAACTTCTAGACCAAAGTTATTCTTCAACTGTCGAAAGAAGTTTTCTCAAGTTCTCTTCATAAAGTGACTGGAAGATGAATGCCCAAATGCATAAATACAAGCATACATTTTTAAACTGAATAACCACACGATTACAAAAAAAGTGTTTATTTATAGACCTTTTGGCATAATTCAACAAAAATATATGGTTAGCATTAGGTGCACTGCATACATTCGTTTAACTTGCAAGTGCAAACAGCAAAAGGCAGTAGAGAACACTTTGCTCATCTTTGGCAGCCAACCAAAATAAGCCCCTAAAGATTTTCATGAGGGCTCACATGTAGAATATTGCAATACAATCTAACCCCCACAAACTCATCTCTAAAAACATGTACATGAAAAAACATGAAGACTGGACTCATGAAGTTAAAACTTAAAGCCAGAGAGTAAATCTGTACTTTGTGACAACGTCACCAAAAAAAAAAAAAAGGGAGGAAGGAAGAATGTAAGTTAGGGGAAAATCACTTAGGTCACCTCTTGCCTACAACAGCCCCACCGAATGGATCCCAGTCCACATTTTGCAGCACGCACCAGCAGACCCTAGTTCATAGTTCATCATACACAAAAGATGAAACAGACATTCTAAAATAAGCCATACTAAAAAAAAAAAAAAAAAAAAAGTTCTAAATATTTAAGCAACAGAAATGCACGTATAGCAGCTTACACATGTATTTACAGTTTCACAGTTGTACAGATTGTGAGTCCACATTCCAATTTCACCTTGGGAGGGATGTAGAACACCCCTAAAATCACATTTAAAGCTCAGCGTGATCAGAAATGCATCAATGTTTAAATACTGTACTTTAAATATTCAAAATAGGTTGTAACATTTAAAGCATAAATGGTGTAATGCATTTGAGTGCGTTGCCAGTTTCAACAAATGGAACAGGTTGATGGAATAAAGTTCCTTATACCATTTGGTAGGTAAGAAAATCCATGGTTTTTGGAGGCACTGGCAGATTCTTGACTTGACTTGTAGTCATCACTCTTCTTATTGCCATTCGACATAAGTGCTGAAGGCTGGAAACATAAGTGGGAGTTGCCCAGAAATATGCATTTCCATCCTGAGTTCTGCAAGTTGAAATAAAAAAAAAAAAATTTACATCTGGAAGATCACTGGTACCTATTTTTTTACAGCCATGTGCTCACTAAAGCTAAAAGCAGAGTTTTGTTAAGTGTGGGATCTAAAATATTGGCGTTGTACAACATTAATGTTGAATATCTTTTTACTTTTACCAAAGGGGAAAATAAAATGTATCTGCGAGTTAAAGTGGCTATAAAGCCTAAACAGTTTTACCTAAAGTAGAGTTCCACCCACTTTTACAACTTTATCTTAAAGTAATGATAACCCCTCCACCACTCGATTTTGGATATCTTTTTCCCCCTTACTTACCTTTTATGATGTACCTTGTCTACTTCTGTCACTCACGTCCTTCTCACCTGCTGCCTTCTGGGACCTTTGTGTGGTCCAAAAGAGGACAGGGCCATTTATGAAGCGCCGAGCATGCGCAGTAAGAAACCGGCAGTGAAGCCTGAAGGCCCCACTGCCGGTTTCCCTTAGAATAAAGGCGCCTGCACCTGTTTGCAGTCTGCTTTAATGCTTTCCTTGTATTAAAGGGAAATGTTTAGGTATTTGTATTCCCCCCCCCCCCCTCACACCTACCTGGGCCCTCACTCGGTCCAGGGATGTGCCTATCTGCAGCAGCTCTGTCACATCACTTCCTGGACTCACAGGCTTTGCCGAGACAGTGGAAGCCATTGGCTCCCGCTGTAATCAAAGCCAGTGATAAGGGAGCAGGGGCGAGCCCCCCAGTGTCTGTCTATAGATGCAGAGGGTGAGTCTTTACATATGCCCCCATAGGAAGAAACTGGCTTGAGGGCGAGGGCCTCAAAACATGTTACCATGCTCCCTAACATCACTTCCTGTTTGATTACATCCTGTCCTTGCCTGTGGTCAATTAATCCACAAATTCTCTTCCTCACCCAAGGCTGGCTGATGACCCCAGCTACCCCTTGCAGCAGCCTCATCTTGGATGCTTCCTCCTCCCACCTGCAGATGCACCAATAACTAGTGCATGAGATCATTCATACACTCCGTTGCCAATTTGTGTGCTGTTGCCACCTTGCTGTCTCTTGGCTAATGCAGGTGCCATCAAGACCATATCCAGTGTATCCACTGTAACAGTTTTTTGGTGTCCTCCACAGCGGGAAAGCTTTTTGAGAACCACAATAAGCATAATTCCCTTTATTTCACGTGAGTTGCTAATTGACTCTTTAATAAAAAGTTTATACACCCACTACACTAAAGTCTGCACACTTTGCTCGTTTTGCAAGGGGAATTTTTTTTTTTTTTTAAATCAAATCATACGCCCACATTAGCGACACCCATCAGTACCAAGAGCACGTACGCTACAAACAGGGGATCATGGAAGATTTCAGAGCTGACTGGACACCAACACTAAGATTATAAGGGTAAAGAGGCATTGCAGCAGTAAAGGTAGGTGATAGACATTGTAATAGTGAAAGTGGCAAAGCCAGCAATGACTGACCAAAGATAGGAAATAGAGTTACAGCAATCTTACCCAGCAGCTAGAACACTGCCATCAGTAGAAAAGGCACAGCAAAGACCTTTATTTAGAGGTGCAACTTCAACAGGACATTTACGATCAATGCGCCAAAATCTCACCAACCTAGAACAGCAGACAAGAATTTTACTGAATAAGCTGCACAAATATGTAAATATCAAAAGAACAAGGACATTTTTGCAATGACTGCATTAATGCTGCATACCATCAACTTACATAAAAGGTTGCATACAACCAATTATTTTGATACAATCTAGTTTAAGGGAAACATTTGGGATACAAATATCCCAAATATGGTGGACTGGTTTTGAAAACGTGAACTCTCAACACCACGCCTGCTATCCTTAAGCCTACCGCCACTTTTAAATCACTGATGTGGAACAAGCATGTAGGCAGGAGTGACAGGGCAGCCGATATGAACAGATGTGTGATAATACCCCTCTTACAATGCTGCGAGAAATCCTCGAACAGTATAATTGGGCTTATCAAGTTTATGCCATTAGTACAAAACGCACATCCATATGTATAGTATAGTAAGTTATATGTTGCTATCTGAAGAATATTAGACACATACCTGTCGTCAGCAAGACTTGCAATGTGTACTCCGTCATGACTAAATGAGACAGATCTCACCCATCGACCATTATCTCCTCCTGCAAATATAGGTGTGGGTGGAGGAAATAAGTGCCTGTAAAAAAATAAATAAAAATAAAAATTATTATATATAAAAATTAAACAGTTTAATTGGCCTCATGGGCATATTGCAGGTTTCTACGCATTTTACATTTGCTCAAAAAATAAATAAATAAAATAAAACACACAAACACCCCCCCCCCCCCCCCCCACCACATAGCGATTGCAAATATGAACTTTCTTTTTTTGAAGAGTTTTTTATAAAAAAATAACTAAGACATGAACCGATAATAGCCAGAAGCAATTTATAAAAAGAAAATCTGAAACCACAGCACCTATACTTTCTATCGAGACACATTAAAGCAGAGTTCCGGCCACAATTTCACTTTTTAAATATAAATACCCCTGTAATACACAAGCTTAATGTAGTCTAGTAAAGTTAGTCTGTAAACTAAGGTCCGTTTTGTTAGGTCGTTACAGCATTTAGACACTTTATAAAATAGAAATTGACTGGGGCCCATCTTAAGTGTGGGCATCATGAAGCCATACTGTATGACTTCCTGGATTTTAAGCCTTGCAGATCTCGCACATGCTCAGTGCTGCACAAGCAGTGTAATAGGTTTCAGATCAGGTTTCAGCACCTGTACTGTCCAAGTCACATGATTCTTCGAGACTGGGGAGTGCACAGACTCCTGGAAAGTTACACCCACTACATTCCCAGGAGTCTGTGCGGTGTAGGTTAGGAAGCTTAAGCACCTAGGTGCAGGAAGTGGGAAGATTAACTATTTTAGACTAGGAGAGGGAGGATAGCATTTTGAGCCAGTCAGAATCTACTGTACGGCACAGTTTAACAATGAGCGTTTCCTGAAGTATAGTGCTGTTACTCTACTGTAGCATAGCTGCATAGAGATCTCAGGAACCTTCAGAAGGCAATTTGTCCAAAGCAAGCTAATAAGCCATGATCAATCTTGATAGAAGTGTTAAGCCTCGTACACACGCACGGTTTTCTCGGCAAGAACCATCAAGAAAACTGCTGGCAGAGCTTTCTTGGTGTGTGTGTGTGCGCGTGTGCGTACACGAGGCGTTCAGGTTTCTAGTCAAGAAAACTGCCCAGAATCGCGACAACGAAAATAGAGAACCTGCTCTCTATTTTCTCGTTGTGATTCTTGGCGGCGTTTTCCTGCTGAGAAACCCGAGCGTCTGTATACTAACCTGTCACCGTGTAAACCTGCGCATGCTCAAAATTACTTAGACGCATGCGCGGTAGCTTCCTAGACATAGGTAGGGTGTAGCAAGATGGCGGCGACAGCATTGAATGTGACGAGCACTGTGTTCGTGCCATTCAAAAGCACAACGGTACTTTTGAATGGAGGGTCTGTACACTCGGCCGGCAAGAGATTCTTGCCAAGAATCTCGTCAGGAAAAACAATGTTTTTTTTCCTGATGAGATTCTGGGCCGTGTGCACAGGGCTTAAGAGGTAGTCATGTGTAGGCAGTTAAATGGTATAGAAATGTTCAGGAATCTGCAAGCAATGGATCCAGCAAATAATTCAATGAAACCTGTACTTAGCGTAGCAGAAGCACCACATATTTAGCTAATACAGTGCAAATACAAATGTATACAACAGCTTTTGAAAACAAAAAAGAAAGTTGGGTACCTGTCAAAATAAGACTGCAGTGAGCAATGGTGACCCTAACAAGCTTCTTCCCCTCATCTTTAACCCTGCATAAGCGACTGCTCTTAAAACCAAATCCAATAGAAAAATCACTGGCCTGGTACAAGCTGAGCAGCAAGACATAAGAATTCTGAATGGAAGTAGGTGGTCTACAGAGTTAACTGCAGGAATACATGGCTCTAATGCAGCCCAAACAGAATGAACTAGGTTAGCAACTGTTACCACTATTTCCATAAGAAAAAAATAAAATCTTCTTACCCAAGTTCAAAGAGAATAGACCCAATATGGGGATCCCAAACATAAACCCTGGTATCATAGGATGCAGTAGCCAACAAAGCTCCATCAGGAGAGAACTCGCATGCTACCACATCATTGTAGTGCCCTTCTAGCTTACGAATCATAATGTATTTATCCATGTCCCACAGAAACACCTGAAAGGAAAACACAGTTGTTATAGACATGAAATGGGAAGCATGCTAGCTGACAGATCTACGAAGCTAACACTATTTAATAATCAGAGTATTAAATTAACCAAACAAAATACTGTAACCGCTCAGTGTCATATCCAAATAGATTAAATGGTATAACATTAAAAAGTTAAGCATGCAAGAACTAAAAATCAGCTCAAGTTAACAGGTTACTGCTAAAAGCAAGTTCTATTAAAATGCACAATATAAGATATAAATACAGAATTTATTTGGCTTTATGGCTAACATAGGAACAGATGGGTTCGTTACAACCCCTGTTTTCATTGTTTTACAATAATAAAGCTATTTGTACGAACATAGTATAAAAGTTATTATATGGTTACTCCAGTTGTACTCCCTTTGAGAGAATAAGTTCACTTGTTACAAAAGGCTTGCATCACCAACGTGAGCCCAGGAAGACAAACAGATACTGCAAGAAAAGAGAGAATTGACAGCCAAAAGAAAATCACTTTTGGCAAACAAGACAAGGACAATACAGACTAACACCTTACTTTATTTAACAAACATTTTTATATACCGTATATATCAAAATGTATAGCCTCACAAGTCACAATAGAAATATATAAAAATGTGACTATCGTGTTATGCATTCACAGGTCAGACTATAGTAATACAGTGAAAGCAGGCTATACCTTTCAAATAAATTTAATTTATAACTAGGAAAATGCTTACAACTATAAAACTTCCATTTAAGTTGAGTATTAGACAATGAAAGTAAATACAATCTAAAAAGTACAAACAATGAAAAGAAAAAGAAGCAGAAAGTGGACATCAACCAGCACCTGCGTACGTACAGTACACCTTGCAGTCGCAAGCAAGGTTACTTCGTCCTATGGCATTGGTCGTCCCCAGCCTGGTAGCCAGAGATGCCACTCTCTGCCCAGCTAACACTGTGCTCTCCTGTGTGTGGTACCAACTTAACCTCAATCACACCCACATTGCTGCCACCACCTGTGACAGGGAAAGCAAGAAGCTTATGGAACACACACAGCCTATAATAGCAAAAGGTTAACAATAATATGCACGTCAATTATTAAATACATTATAGCCTACAATTGTACTGCTCCTTTGAAAAGTTTCACATTCATTAGTCGAACTACAGTGCCATTATTTTTTCATAAAATGCCTATATTATAGAACAAAAAATATACATTAACTAGCGTGCATAAGTTCATCTGTGCCATATGGGCTAAAAAGGAGCAGTAGCCTGCACTGTATTTAGATTCTGCAGTATACAATTTCTGGCAGCTGCTATCAATATTTAATTACCAACAGGATTTGGAAGGAATGTGCATTTCCAGAACTATTTATTGGCTCAAATACACCTTAAAAGTAAATCTAAAGCCAAAATGTTTTTTTTTAAATCTTGGATAGAGTAGGAGATGGGCAACACCATTTTTGCCATTTGTCTCTAACCAGGAAGATTTCCATTCACTTCCTGTCCAGTAGACTCAACTGGCAGCAGGAGGAAATCTCTCCCAAAAAGGAGGAAGATCCCCTCAGCTGTCCCGGTAACAAATACTCCACTGCTAGGTTTCCCCTCTCCTTTTCAGGTGACAATTCAAATTTGGAATATTCCCTTAAAACAGTAGGATAATTAGAGAAGGAAAATCTCCCCAGTGGGGACACCAATAGCAATAAAAATCTGACATGTTCTACAACTTCTACAATACCCAAAACTAAATAAAAAAGTTGGCTTTAGATATTCTTTAACCATATTAGCATGTGCAAAGCAAGGGATGAGTCTCATAACACAGGGAATGGATACTGCTAATTTCACTAAGATATTTGAAATGGATCAGCTTGCCAAAAGCAATGCAAATTAAGAATTATTTATGCCATTTGTATATTTTCATAAAAGTTTAATCATGCATTCAAATGCTTCACATCAAAATACTAGATTACAAAAGGACACTGAGCAAAAATGTAAGCTAAGATTTTGAATTCTCATTTTAAATGATGCATAACAAATAAAAATTAAGGTACTTTGACACTTACTGCTTTACCAGCTCCGACGGAACATAAAATGGAGGAATCGGGGGAGAATGCACAGCAATACACCCAGTTTAGGTGTCCCCTTAACACTTTCATCATGTTTCCTGCAGAAAAAAAAGTAGGATACAATTTAGGTCTTAAAGAAACATATGGCAAAATATTGACCATTGATATTCCAGTTGTGGATGGGAAAATGGAAAGCAGTGCACTTGGTCTCATGAGCTTTACGTATTACAGAGAAAAAGGAAGGGGGGGGGGGTCCTACATTAAAATGTTTGGGAAGCCAAAAAAAAAACTCTAAAGTTTTGTATAGATTAGGGAAGGATTAGAACCCCTGATGGATTTTTACTGTTATCCAGGCCTCTCCTCACTTCCTGACTGGTAAAACATCAGGACAAAGTGAGAGGAAATCTCTTTAAAAGAGCCCAGGAGACCAATACCAGCCAGACATAACACTTTCCCACACGACCCAAAACAATGTTTTTGGCTTTATACACACACACACACACACACACTTTAATTGATCTCACAATGGTAGTTGGGGGCAGATATTTAAAAAGGGACCACCAATAGTCGTGAGACTAAAAATAAACCCAAGGGAAATTCCTAATATTTTCTTCGTGCCTCCACTATTTCTGTAGGCACCAGTAGCCAAGGGTAATCTGGATATGAAGACTCAGGGAAAGAAGAAGCTTTAAAACTAAAAAGTAATCAGCACAATGGACACATCCTACTGACCAAGCCGTGTGTCGGTTTTTATTTAATGTGGACGTAAACCCCCCATTCATGAAATCTAGGAACATATCTGCAGTGTTTATCTCTCCCCAAAGCTCCGAGTGCCGTGTCTTTCTGCCGCTTCGTTCCTCTTTTCAGCATGATCACTTCAGACAAGTTCTGGCACAGGAGATTAAAGCGGCTTGTCATTTGTTGGGGAAGGTGCATAGAGAGATTAGAAGAGAGCTGGTTCTATTCACAGTACAGCTCTGCAGCTTTTATTCCTCTGCCTATGTGGAGAGTGGGGTGTGTGCGTACCTTTTCTCCAATTAGCTGTCACACAGTGTATGCCAAGACTCCACACCCAGTGGTGAAACAAGAAGAAAACATTTTAACACGATGTTCACTTTATAAACAGTATAGAAACCCAAGGACAGCAGATATACAGAAATAAGACTTATATGCACGAGGATTTGTTTACTCTGTATCATCTGAGGCTGTTCACTTCACTGGGTATATGTGAGCGTTTACATCCACTAAGTACACTTAGGCTTTAAAATGAACCTGTTGCTTCACACCAAATGCAAAACATCTAAACTCACATTTGCTGTCAAATATGGAATATCATTTAGCAAATTTTATGATTTATACAACTGTCACACTACATAGCCAGAAAGATCGCTGCTACTTCCCAATTCAGTTTTAACACTTACTGGCTTTCCCTTTGTTAGAACTCAGAGAATGTTACCGGGGGGGGCAATATAGGACCTGCATTGCTAGACCAAATAGTAAGTGCCAATCATCGGGCTGGGTAGCAAAATCATTTAATACTGTCTGGATGCCTGAAGATTTGCTATATTTTGCATTCCTGTAGGTAGTGTAAACCCAATTTAATAATAACACGACATAATACATCCAACATAGGCTCTGGCCTGCTAAGAATTTCACTGGAAACCAATGTATTTTATACTATAAAGTTTAAGGCATCACATAGATCAAAGTTAAAATTTTAGTTTAGAAAGGCTAGTCCAGAGAACTCAAAAGCATTTACCAAGGAATTAATAAGGAATCTCTTCAGTTTGCCTTAAAGCATTTTTGTCAAGCAGAGAAAAAAAAAAAAAAAAAAAAAGTTGGAAACCTACCATCATCTTTCAGGTCCCACACCCTGAGCGTTTTGTCTCTGGAAGCAGAAACAAGTATAAGGCTGCCATCTGGGGCAAATGTCAAATCTCTTACAATTTCAGCATGATCCATCAGATTAAGGAGGAGCTTCCCTGAGGAAGAGAAAAGTAGAAATAAATTAATTCACAGATTACAGGAACAATCAACTTGTGCTTACTTCTATGCTAGGCATTTTCCTTCCATTAATTTCCACCTTTTAAATCAATACTATGCCATGTATGTTTGCTGCAAGCCAAGATATACGATGGAGGGCAGGCCCTCTGCTGGGATTAAAACATCTACAAATCAGAACATTCACCAGATTCAGCCGTCTACTACCAAACTGGGGAACATTTGTAGGCAATTCATTTTACTGGTGCCATCATGGCAGCATACACATGGTTGGCCAAGTGTGGAACCACCAACAATGCTTATGCTGCCATGGACAGGCACCAGGAAAGGAAAATTACAGAAAGGTAAGAATTAAATATTCCCTGTATGAGGAAACTGCTCAAGTGAGATATGAACCTCCCTTCTCAGCTGGTACAGATTTTCTAGCTGATCATTTTCTTCAGCCAAGGCAGGTCAGTACCCAACACTCTGCATCCCTCTTCCACAGGTACAAGCAAGCAAAATTCACCCAAATTACAAAGTCCTGAAGAAACAAAAAAAGTCACACATGGGTGGCTCAGCTCTTTCAAAAATAGCTTGAATTTTAGGGGGAATCCCACGCTGTCCTCCACATTAATTTATTTTTTTAATTGTGTACTGTCCCTTGCCTTTAACATTGGTAGGATACCATGTCGGGAAAGTGAGGGCGGGTGCATCAATACATGCTGGGGGTCCTGACTGAGGTCACGGACCAAGCGCCAGCCAGCTGGGTAATGCTACCGTTGCAAAACCTCAGACTCCCAGTTGATGTTTACAAAACATCAGCGATGGGTTTGGACAGACAAAATCAGGCAAATATGGCCAGTTTGTTCAGCTTTTCACTGAATACAAGAAGGGGTTTGGGTGTAACTTATCTTTAACCCGGAACCAGAAGGTTCTCCATAGCAGAGATTACAGGAGTTATGAACACAAATCCAAGTAACCTAGAAAACAATGTTTAAATAACTATATAAAAAAAAGTCTCCCAATACAGAATGCAGCAGACAGAAAATCAATACGAAGAAAGATGCTGGCTAACCATTGAAGCCTAAATAAAAAAGGAAACAAAAGTTCTCAGCCACTTCAGTAGTCAAACATTCAAATAATCCAAAGCTCAAAGTGCATCGCATACTATTTACTTTCGTATACCTCCAGGTTATCGGGCTGATTGAATTGCAAACAGTAGGCACAAAAGTTTATCATGAAATCTTTGAATACAATGAAATCAAAAAGCAAACTCAAATTTATCACAGTTACTTTGTGGTTCACCTTAAATGTGAAGTCAAATGGAATCACCTTAAAATAGAAAGTTCTTTCCTTCTTTCAGATACATTTTTAGTAAAATCCTGCAAAAGATTGTACTAAAAAATACAATGCCAGAGTGAGCCTACAGTATGTACCCTGGTATCACCTGGTCTCCATTCTAGATTTACTTAATGGAGATATAAAAAAGGCTGCCATTACGTACACATCTGCCTAAAACTGAAGCTATCCAACTGGTCCCCCCAAAAATTAGGAGGTGCACTGAATGGAAATTTGGTGCCAAAACGAAAAATGCAGAATGCAAAAAGTTATATTTTTATATATAATTTTATTAAATTTGACTTAATTATTATAAATTTAAATCAATATGAATTTGTCGGCCATTATTTGCACCTTTAGCGCAAGAAGAGCTCAAGAAAAATGTATCCTTTTAAATTCAATGTCTGCGCACTGGTCCGTCGGACTTCCATTGTGGTGTTAAAAATCCAGCTTGGTGCAACAAATGCACCTCAAGTTTAAATGCATTGAAAATGCAGCAAGAATTAAAAACACACGCGTGTTACGTTTTTGAGTCACATGACCTAAGAAACACTAAGCGCAGCAAAAAAAAAAAGACCAAACAATGTGAATTAGTGCGAGGTTTGGCACCCGTTATCGGCCGAAATGTCAGCTCATCTCGACTAAATATATTTCCTACATCTCCAGACGTTTTCTTTGGAGCAGGTTTATACCTGGCTTTGGGGTCTTTTTTTTTTATGGCGGGGGGGGGAGGGTTTGCCTCAAAATCCATACCAGACCACGTTGTTTTATCCCCTGTGAAATTTTTAGCCGGTAAATCTTTATATTCAGCTGTCAGCGGGGGAACCCAGATGACTCAATAAGGATGCGGCGGCGGCTGGCTTCCCAGCACGCTCCTTAGCAACCAGCTATATACAGTGAAAGCCCAAAAAACAAATAGCAGCAAAAACCACTGTAAAAACGCAGTACTTGCGTTTTGGATGTAGGTCAATTGAAGTACATCACATGCACAATGCGGGGGAATATAAAAAAAAATAAAAAAAAAGTCCAACCCTTGCCAAAAATGCATCGATGCAAATGTGTTCCGTAGTATGAACAGCGATCTGTCCTCTCCCCTAGTAAGTCCCACCCCCATTCAATGTTAACCCCTTCCCTGTCAGACATTTTTACAGTAAAGCGGTGCATTTTTTATAGCACCAATTGCTGTATAAATTGTTAAAGTTTCTAAAAATGTGTCAAAAGTGTCCAATTTGTCTGCCGCAATATCGCAGTCCCGATTAATTTTTTTATTTTTTTTTTTTAATATAAAAATGCCATAAAATCTATCCCCTATTTTGCAGGCGCTATAACTTATCCCTCTCCACTACCCAAAACTTAAGAGGGGAAAAAAAGTTTTTTGCCTTTTTTACTTTAACACTGTACATTGATATTTCTGGGAAGAGAGATTTCCCCTTAGGCTGGATTCTCACTTGTGTGGTGCGAATTTCATCTCTCTTATCTCGGGAGAGAGATAAGAGAACTGTTCAGCAGATCAGCTCCGTTTTAGCTGCAAATTTGGAGACCTGGGAGAGGGGAGGGTGAAGTGTAGAGGTGAATGAGAGAAATCCTGAAGAGAAATTAACATATCTGCGAATCAGATGTGTTCCCATAGAAGATAATGGGCCTGAATTTGCACCGCAATGCCTAGAAAAGGCACACGTTTTTTCGGCAATGCGCAGTGCGAATGCATCGCACATATGTGAACCAGCCTCATTGAAATCAGTCTATTTTATAATGTTATGCGAACCCGGCCTTACTGCCTTCAAAACAACATGTTCATCACAAGGAAAAAGCTCTCCAACAAGAAATTAGAACACAAACAGCAATTTAAAGCCAAGAAGATCTACAAGTTTTTTAAGCTTTGGCTGGAATTGAACTTTAGGTATAGCTGAAGATCCATAAGTGACTGAACAGGATGACATAATGGTCACAAGAACATGACAACATGCTTGGGGCAAGTGAGGCATAGGGGAAAGAAAAAAGGAAGATTACAACTGCTCCAGTGTAAAAATGTAAGTTTTGATGAGCAATGTTTTCAAGTATGGTCTGGTTCCCATGAACGAAGCATGTGGACCACAAATAGAAGGACATTTGTGTCATGGTTGAAACGTGTGGGAAACTAACTTTTTGTGGCAACACTGGTATTCTCCTAAACTGATTGAACACAGGCATACTGTGTCACATGATCCAGGCTTCCTGTTCGATAATTATGAAGTAGCAACAATCAGGATTTACTGCCAGCTAAGGTACATTGTGTCAATTAAGTGATTAACAGACGTCATATGTTCTACAAGAGAAGGGAGCGGAGAGCTCAAATATATTGTAGTTCATATTGTGTCCCTCAGGTCCTAGTTAAGGCTGAAACACCGTAAAGCATCCGTTGCTAGCTGGTGTTCTAAAGGCAGTGTTTCCCAACTCCAGTCCTCAAGGCACACCAACAGGTCATGTTTTCAGGATTTGCCTCAGATGAAACGGCTGTAGTAATTACTAAGGCAGTGAAACTGATCAAATCACATGTGCAAAATAATGGAAAGCCTGAAAACATGACCTGTTGGTGTGCCTTGAGGACTGGAGTTGGGAAACACTGTTCTAAGGCCATGAAAGATGCTCTGACAACACTCATAAATAAGCTACTGTGAAAAAGTTTTAAGCAGTGTGAAAAGCTGTAAACCAAGAATGCTTTCTGAAATAGAAGTGTTAATGGTTTATTAACAAATTGGAAAGTAAATGAACAGAAGATAAATGTGTGACCACTTATTTGCCGTCAAACCAGCATCAGTTCTAGGTACACTTGCACACAGTATTTGAAGAAACTCAGCAAGTTGTTCCAAACATCTTGGAGAACCAACCACAGATCTTCTGTGGATGTAGGCTGCCTCAAATCCTTCTAGCTCTTCATGTAATCCCAGACAGACTTGGTGAGATCGGGGCTTTGTGGGGGGGCAAACTTGTTCTTTACGCTGAAGATGGTTCTTAAGGACATTGGCATTATGTTTGGGTCATCCTGCTGCAGGATAAAATTTGGGGACAATCACACGCCTCCCTGATGATACAGCATGATGGATAAGCATATGCATGCATTTCTCAGCATTGAGGACACCATTGATCCTGAACCAAATCCAAATGCATTTGCAGAAACGTAGCCCCAAACTTGCAAGGAACCTCCACCATGCTTCACGGTTGCCTGAAGACACTCATTGTTTCACTCCCCAGCCCTTAAGCAATTTTGACTCGTCAGCCCTGAGCACCTGCTGCCATTTCTCTGCACCACAGTTTCTATGTTCTTGTGCATTGTTGAGTCACTAAGCCTTGCTTCCACATCGGAGGTATGGCTTTTTGGCTGCAATTCTTCCATGAAGACTACTTCAGGCCAGACTCCTTCAGACAGTAGTTGGGTGTACCTGGGCTCCACTGGTTTCTCCCAGTTCTATGCTGAGGCACTGCTGGACATCTTCTGATAATGAAGGGAGGCAAGCATGGGTGCGTTTTATCTGCTGCATGAATTTTCCTTGGCCAACCACAGCATCTATGTTCCTTAGCGTTACCCATTTCTTTGTGCTTCTTCAAAAGAGCTTGAACAGCACATCCTAAAACCCCAGTCTGCTTTGAAATGTTTGCTTCGGGAGAGACCTTGTTGATGCAGTGTAGCCACCTTGTGTCTTGGTAATGTGCTCAGTCTTGTAATGGTGCATGTATGACCTGTGACATGAAACTGTATTCCACAACCTCACTTTAGTAGCAAAGTTTGGCTGTTCCTTACCCAGTTTTAAGCCTCCTACACAGCTTTCTTCTGTTTGATGACCGTTTCAACCTACACATAAAAATTGATGACCATTGGCACTGCTTGTTATAATTGATTTATCATACGCCTGACTAATCCTACAAAAACCTTGACTTTGTGCAAGTATACAAAGTGTTCAAATGAAAAATTATGCTGGTTTGAAGCCAAAAGGGTAGTCACACCAAATACTGATTTGAATTTTTCTTTCTGGTTTGCTCACTTTGCATTTTGAAAATTGATGGAAACAAAAATATTTTTCAAAGCATGCTTACTTTGTCAAACCTGCCTAAAAAACGTTTGCACAGTACTGTATATCAGAAATCTGAAAAAGTTTTACCACAACTTGCAGTATATGAAAACACATCTATGAAGGATAAAAAAGGAACTCAAGCTACCTGTATAAACATCCCAGATCTTGATTCGCCCATTTCCCAGCCCTGTGGCAAGGAGAAGTTGGTCCTGACCGAATTTGAAGCGGTGCCATTCTATATTCACACAACGACTCTGCTTTTCTGGCACCGATGATCCAAAAGCCAGGCTCCACACGATATCCCCACAGTCTATTGTATGCTCCTGTGGTTTGTTCCTCTGTGCTACATCACTGTTCTGTCGTGACAACCTTGCATTTGTCAAGTTAACACTATTTTTTGTATTGCCAGCAGCACTGAAAAAAGAAAAATATTGATGAACGAACAGTTAAAAAGGTCATGCTATACAATATCTACAAGAATCTGCTTTTTGCCCCCGACTGCACCATGTTAAAACAGGAAGCAATCAGTGTGTTTATCTTAAGGACTTTGAGAACCACTCTCATTCTTAACAGGGAGTCAACTGATATGAACAGACGGAACTACCAGCTTGTCATAATGTAGCATTAACATATTATGGAAGCATATGTATTGCATTAGACAAGCCTACATTATTCAGCCATATAGCCAAAACTTGTTTTAATCCTCCATTCTATTGAAAACTATCGAAAAAAAGTTTGCTTTTGGCTAGATATACACTTTAACAAGTTCAGCTACAGTTTAATAAGAGGACGTGGGGAAAGCCTCATATTCATTAAGAAACGTCAAGGAAACTGAGTCCCTATTATAAGCATTCTGTCAATAAAGCCATGCTAGGAAAGAAAGCCACGTATACTACTTTCCCTGTTCCAGTACAGCTTTGTGAGAGAGGTACTGTCAGCGATCCATGTGCCACACTAATTCATCACGCAGTATCACAGAGAGTTGCAAGTTGTGCATTTTCACACTCCCCAAAAATACACATTGATATAAGACTGCAGACAGAAGAAAGGCAATTTCAGCCATCTAAGGAGATGGTTTATATCAGGGATAAGCAATTAGCGGACCTCCAGCTGTTGCCAAACTACAAGTCCCATCATGCCTCTGCCTCTGGGAGTCATGCTTGATGCTGTCAGAGTCTCGCTATGCCTCATGGGACTTGTAGTTTGGCAACATCTGGAGGTCCGCTAATTGCTTATCCCTGGTTTATATGATCGATCTTCAGGAATGCAACATTTCTCTCAATGTCCCTAAGAAGGAAAAACAGTTTAGACTGCTTTTTCACCCCCATCTGGAAATAATCAAATTGCTGTAGACAACACATTTCCTGTTACACCAACTTTAATATCTGCCACCGCTGCATGCTTTGTTATTTAACCACTTCAATACCAGGCACTTACACCTCTTCCTGCCCTGGCCAATTTTCAGCTTTCAGTGCTTTCACACTTTGAATGACAATTGCGCGGTCACACTATACTCAAACTAAATTTTTATCATCATTTTCTTCCCACCAATAGAGCTTTCTTTTGACGGTATTTGATCACCTCTGGGGGTTTTTATTTTTTGCTGAACTATACTATACTTTGTCATAAAATTTTGTTTTCTTTCACCGATGGGCACTAATAGGTAGAGCTGATGGGCACTGACAGGTGTTACTGCTGGGCACTGTGGTGGGAATCAATGTGTCGATTATCAGCACAGACCCCCCCCCCCCCTCTGACAGGGAGAGCTGCCAATCAGCTCTCCCTGGCAGCGCAAACCGAGGAGAGACGTTTACCAGAACTTCCTGGTTCACGCGATGATCAGCTGTGATTGATCACGTGGTAAAAAGCCTCCATACCACGATCGGAACAGCAGCGTGTCAGACTGACACAAAACACCACCAATCACCGCACACCAGCTTATTATCCTCTTGGATGTCATATGACGCTCAGTCAAGATAACAGAACCACCGTCTGGCCAGCAATCTGCTATAGGCCAGGCGGGAAAGGGTTAACCATACAACCTTATTTTTTCCAGCGCATTCTGTTTACAACCTGAACTTTTCCGACCAATTAGCCATAATTTTGTCTAAGAGTAGCTGCTAATGGTAATTTAACAGCTTGTGAAAATGACCAACCCATTTAAGCACTATACTAATAGGAACTCTGTCATTTTTGTTCACTTAGGCTGGCTTATATAGTTTTCTTATTCAATTTACCTTCAACTATGTAGTACAAGGGCCTGCCTGATTGCATACAAATTGAAAGCGTTTTGGTTTGACCTCAAATTAAATGGTTTTGGTAAATCTAAAAGGAAACAATCGTACATGAAAACCAAAAATCCTCCCTTGCAGTGACTAACCCCCCCCCCCCCTACCACCGCAACAGCCTCTAGCAGTAAACACTATATTCGGCCAGCCAGGAAAAATAGATCAGTCGCACCTCAACAGTGAAGGAAAAAAATTGATAAATAATTAGAAAATTGTCTTGGGCAGGAAGGGGGCGAGAGTGGTTAAAGGAAGCCAGAGTCAACTGCAACTGGTTGCAGCACTAGAGGGAGCCTGTTGGAGCAAGGTGTAAGAAGTATGTATGCCCTAGTCCTTTGCCCCATTACTTGACGTGCAGGGCAAAGGGAGGCATGTGTGGCTTTCATTTTCTTGGAGTTAGGTTTACACAAGGTAACCGCTTAACCACTTAAGGACCGCCGCCTGTAGATATATGTCCACAGAATGGCACGGCTGGGCAGATGGACGTACCGGCACGTCCTGTACATCTACCCAGTCGCGGGCTTACGCCCACGACCCGGTCCGAAGCTCCGGAACCCGATCGCCGATGGGGTCCCCGGAGCTGAAGAACGGGGAGAGCTGCGTGTAAACACGGCTTCCCCGTGGCGTCTGCATCGATCGTGTCATCCCCTTTATAGGGAGACACAATCGATGACGTCACTCCTACAGCCACACCCCCCTACAGTTGTAAACACACACTAGGTGAAACATAACCCCTTCAGCGCCCCCTGTGGTTAACTCCCAAACTGCAACTGTCATTTCCACAATAAAGAATGCATTTTAAATGCATTTTTTGCTGTGAAAATGACAATGGTCCCAAAAATGTGTCAAAATTGTGCGAAGTGCTCGCCATAATGTCACAGAAAAAAAAAAAAATTTTTTTAATAAAAATGCAATAAAACTATCCCCCATTTTGTAAACGCTATACATTTTGCGCAAAAAAAAAAAAACGATAAACGCTTATTGCAATTTTTTTTTACCGAAAATATGTAGAAGAATACGTATCGGCCTAAACTGAGGAAATTTTCTTTTTATATATTTTTGGGGGATATTATAGCAAAAAGTAAAAAATATTGAATTTTTTTCAAAATTGTCGCTCTATTTTTGTTTATAGCACAAAAAATAAAAACCGCAGAGGTGATCAAATACCACCAAAAGAAAGCTCTATTTGTGGGGAAAAAAAGGACGCCAATTTTGTTTGGGAACCACGTCGCACGATCGCGCAATTGTCAGTTAAAGCGACGCAGTCCCGAATCGCAAAAAAGGGGCCTGGTCCTTTACCTGCTTTTTTGTCCGTGGGCTTAAGTGGTTAAAGAGTTTCCATGCATAAAAAAAATAAAAAAATAAAATAATAATAATAATAATAATAAAAACACACAAAAAAACTTACAAATTCTTAAGGCACTGAGTCCAAGGAACCAGTTTCACAATTCGCTGACCCTGAGACCAAGCAAAATAGGAGCCATCTGGAGCAAAAGCCACCGTCCAGTTTTCACGGCCATACTTCTGTTCAAATGGAGAAGTCGGCGATATAAGTTCCCCAATGGTCCGTGATCTTGCTGAAATGAGATCAGATATTTAGTGAAAGCAGAGGAGGTGTTTAATTATTTGAAGTCAAAACAAAAAAAATAAAAAGTCTATACACTTGTTGCATGCTTAGAGATTCCCTTTAAAGCGGAGTTCCAGGCTTTTTATGTTTATTAAAAGTCAGCAGCCTCCATTGACACTCTGGGCACTCTTCCGTAACAGCTTTTGGCTTCACGGCCTGGCACGCACTGTGCAAGTCGCGCTGCGCTCTCGAAGTGGACAGGTGATCTTCTGGGACCAGTCACATGTCCCAGAAGATCGCCTAGAGGGAGGGGCTGCCTAGGTGGAGAGGAGGAGTTGCCTAGGCAGCCCTTAGATGGAAGGAGAAAGTGGGACAGTCATTCCCACTGTAAGCGAAGCCCCCCCCCCCCCCCCCACCAAAAAAATAAATTACATGCCAAATGTGGCATGTAAGGGGGCAAGGAGTGCTTAAAGCGGAAGTTCCACTTTTTAAATGTTTAACTTTGATGGTGTAACTCATCACAACCTGGGGATTACAGTGAAGCTTGCAAATCACTGTAGTAGTTGGTGCTACTACAACGATGACCACAATCTTCTGGTTCCAGAGCCAAGCAGCTGTCTATCTGCATAGTAACCAAAGGGGGCTAATCATTTGGCACTGGTGCTATTCACAGAACAAGCTGCATATTTTTTTTCTTCAATACATACAAAGTGTTCTCAGATCCCCACATCATCCAATCAGGGAACACTTTGTATTCATTTAAAAAATAAATTAAAAAAAATGTATGATACAATGATGTGTGTGTGTGTGTGTGTGTGTTATATATATACACACACACACAGCGTTTTGGTAATGGCAACAGTTCCAAGTGCGCAGTGGGGCAGCCACCTGACACAGAACCCAGAAGATTGTAGAAGTACCATGTACTACAGCGATTGTTACCTTCCACTGGTTTCTCCCAGGTATGAGATACGCATGCTTACATTGTGCCAAGCTGGACTAATGTAACTATGCAATAAATATCATACCTGGAGATGAACTTTAATTCCACTGAAACAAAAGCTGTAACAAGGCAAATCAAAACAAAGCAAGGTATGAAGCTTAAAAAGTTACAAACGTGGATATTTAATGTGGTAATACACAATCCACTGAACAATCGTTAAGAAAATGTGTATTATATAAAAAGAATGGCAAACTAAATGGCGCGATGACCAATGTAGTTTCCATCCTCCATACAGCAGGATAGCACTACTGCTCTGAAAAGGGTGGTGTTCAGGGAGGGGAGTGCGTGCCTGTGTGTGCGCGTGTTTGTGTGTGTCATATGGGGGATGGGAGAAGAAGGGAGGGTAGGGGGAAGGGTGGAAATGAAGGGCTTTGGTTGGACAAATGTCAAGCAGTAGAAATAGGTGAAGAAAAAAAAAATTCCACGTAAGAGGGGGAGGGGAGCATAGAGAATGTGCAGACATGGGAAACACAACATCTACAATGGCATCTCAGATCATGACAAGCGCTACAGTCATGCCTAAATTAAATGCAACTCATGCAAGCATGTAAAAAGACAAACTAAAAACACACAAAACTAAAGGCTTGTGATAAAATGATTAGCCTGTAATTAATAAGGAGTCACAGTGTATAGAAAAACAAACAAAGCCATAAGATGAAGCGCTGTCAGTGTACCAATGCTAGAAATCACATCTAAAACATCGAAAGCTACTTTTTTTTTTTTTATAAAGTAACAGTTATCGGATCCCAGTGAGATTTAAAACTAAAAGATCCTTGTGTGTTAAAGCTTTGAGAACAGTTCTAGTCAGGAAATCATTAATCCAATCATTTGGCAATGCCAGCATGGAGTTGGCATACTTAATTCAAAATGTAATCTGATTGTCATACCAATGTACAGAACGTTAACCTTTTCAGTCCTTACAACAACAGTATACAAAATACAATGCCTGACCGACGACCACATTAACAGAATTTCCTTCAATCATTTGTCATCCTAAGAATTCAAATTTTGCGCACGCAATTTAAAAAAAAAAAAAAAAAAAGAAGGATTGTCGTTTTGTCCTCATTAGAAAAAAAGAAAAAAAAAAAGGCATTTCTACTGGTGTATGGCCAGCTTTAGTCCTATTTATTGCAATGTACAGGTCAGGGAGGTCACAAAGTGAAGCCAGCAGACAGCTAACCTTCCTCACCTACCGGTGGGTGTGCCCAACGCCCAGACAGGATCGCCGAGTCCAGCTATTATACACGTATAGCAAGTCATCGGGGCCAATTTACTAAAACTGGAGTGTGCAAAAGCTGGTGTATAGAAGCCAATCAGCTTCCAGGTCCTTTTTGAAAAAGCTTAATTGAACAAGCTGAAGTAGACGCTGACTGGCTACCGTGCACAGCTACACCAGGTTTTTACTCTCCAGTAGTAAATCAAACTCAGTGTATCCATTTACTGATGATTCGCACATATGCACCGCCTGGATCCTTGCCTCTTCTACATATTAGAGTGAACACACATACACGACATGGAGCCAGGAGGTGCATGTGTGGATCCATAGGCGTGCGCACAGGGTGTGCCAAGGCACACCCTAATCACCCTGTGCAGCACAGATTCCCCCTACTGCCCTGGCCCCCTATTTACCCCCGCACCACTGCCAGCTTCCCTCCTCTCGGCTGTTGCTGCTGGGATGTTTTAGGAGTGGTGAAGGGGCCAGTAAATATGTAATTTACTGACCCCTTTCTGAATGAACACCGTGAGCGATCGGTAGTGTGTGTTTGGGCTTTGGGGTGCACAACCTAATGCTATTGGCTGCGCACACCTATGTGTGGATCATCTCTCCAATAAATGTATGTGGGGGAATGTATTAAACCGATTAAAAAAAAAAAAACCCTTCTGCCTTTACAAAGTGGCGTTCCACCCAAAAATGGAACTTCCACTTTCCGGAACTCCCCCTTCAGTGTCACATTTGGCACCTTTCAGGGGGAAGCAGATACCTGTCTAATACAAGTATTTTACTCCCACTTCCAGGCATAGATAGCCGAGCCACCCGGGGCTATCTACGCCACATCTGGCACCCCCGCTGTCTTCTGGAAGAGACAGGTCCCAGAAGACAGCAGGGAACCGTGAGGACGCGCAGCTCAAGTTGCGTATGCGCAGTAGGGAACCAGGAAGTGAAGCCACAAGGCCTGATTTCCTAACCAAAGATGGCGGCGGCAGCACCCGAGAGCCAACAGACAGATCAGCTTTGGTTGCCGACATCGAGGGCACCCAGGTAAGTGTCCTCATTTTAAAAGTCAGCAGCTGCAGTATTTGTAGCTGCTGACTTAAGAAAAAAAATTGGGCGGAACTCTGCTTTAATGCATTGTTTGCATCAAGATAAAAAGTCTTCTGTGTGCAGAAGCCCCCCTAATACTTACCCGAACCCCATTTCCTTCCAGCGACATTGCACGAGACTCGGATGTCCAGGACTCCCCCCTCATTGGCGGAGAAAGCAGTGAATCACTATTGGCTCCCGCTGCTGTCAAAGTCAGACTTTAGTATCACGTTAAAGACTGGAGCAGCAGTGCAGCCTAACCAATCAGCTTCAATCTTTAGCTTGTTCACTTTTGCTTTAAAAATAAAAATCAGAAGGCGATTGGTTGTGACGCACAGCTGTTCCAATCTTGCCAACTAACTTTGGTGTGCACTGAACATGGAGCTAGGGCTCATCGGTGTCACCGACAGCTGCGTGTTAGGTCGGCCATACGTGTGATGATCTGGTCTAATGACTCCTCAAAGAATCGAGTAATATGATCACGCCAAGGAATCTTAGACATGCTGTGCCCGTGATCCATTTCATCAAGATGACTTTCATTAGCCTAGATGGAAAGTCTATTGATAGATAAGTAAAATAATTGAATTAAGTGTATTGTGCAATCTTTTTAATCGTATTACAGATCAGACACTAAATCTATAGATAGAATTCTATATAAAAATCAATACATGGGCAGCATGGGGTTTATTTACTAAAGAGTACACATTCAGGCTCACTTCTGCATAGAAACCAATCAGCTTTCTCGGTTAAGCCGATTGGTTCCTATACATTAGTGCACTCTCCAGCCTTAGTAAAGAACAGCATCCAATGGCCTTGCAGCATTCTAGGAGTACACATGGAACCCAATACCATGACAGCACAGACCATAGTTCACACACCGCATTACAATGAAATCCGCTAGCGTGACGTCACACGATGCGCCCCCCCCCCCTCCATGACTTCATCAAACGTCAAGGCTCCACTCACCTATTTCATTCTCGTTTACAAAGTCGGGATAGCTTGCCATCTAAATAGGAACCAGACGTCGAGGGAAGAAGGTGTCTCGAGAAATATTCCTGATAATATCAGCACACCGTTCTCAGTACAATCGCCACCAAGCGGATGCTTTTTCCCCTCCCAGCCGTTCCACAAACTCGCACGCTAACAACTGCCTGCAAAATGGCTCATACAGTCCGGAAAAACCGGCCAACTGGGCGGAGCAAGCACGTCTCCTTCCTATTGGATGCAAGAAGCGCCCGAGGCGTTGGCCGCTCCCTGGGGAATGTTGTAAAGACTGCCGCCATGTTCTCTGTGGGCAGGCTGCCAGTAACTGAGACGTTTAGTAATGTGTATGGAATGCAGGGGCGCTTAGCACACAATATCCAAAGGTTATTAGGGTTTATTATAATAACGAACGTATAAAAAAGCCGCATATGCATTCTTGCCTAGTGACCCACTTGAACTAGTATGTCAAACAAATTGCTAGATGTGGCACAAAGGCATGAGGAGATAGATGCATAAGTGGGCATGGGTTGTGTTACAGCCCTCATGCACACACGACGTTGTTTTCCACCCCTGGAAACCTTTGCTTCAGGGGAGGAAAAGGCAGATTAAAAAAATTGCACCCAAGACTAGCCATTCATTATACAATATTATTGTCCAATTTTTCTTTATATTTACCAGAAGCATACAATATGAGGTCATATCTAAACACTTCCAATGTGTATGCCATCAGGCAGGCGTAGGGTTGCCACTTTTTCTTTAAGCCAAACCCGAACACTTTAGCGGCGCACAGCAATTTTTTTTATTTTTTAATATAATCTATAGCAGTGGTCTCCAAACTGCGGCCCGGGGGCCAGATGTGGCCCCTTTCTTGCTTTTATCCAGCTCTTGGAGCACTATTCCTCCCACTGATATGAAACACTATTCTGCCAAATTACATCAACAATGGGGCACCATTTCTCCCACTGACACCAACACAATACAATTCCTGCCAATGATACCAACAATGGGGCACTATTCCTCCCTCTAATACCAATTGTGGTGATGTTTACTCCCGCTGATGCCAGGAAAATGTCCACTACTGCCACAGTCCGGTCCCCATAAAGTCTGAAGGACAATAAACTGGCTCTTTGTTTAGAAAGTTTGGAGACCTCTGCTCTATAGGATAACAGACCTGGGACACCTTTGGGCGCTCCAAAGAGAATAGTAATGCAGCGTGCATAGTTCCCCCCTGTCAGGCTCTGTTCTGAACTACATTCATGTCTGAAAAAATGTGTCCGGGTTTCAGGGGGACTGAAACCCGGACACATGATTCAAAACCTGGACTGTCCAGGTGAATCCCGGACAGGTGGCAACCCTAGGCAGGCGCCCTGGCACTACATAGTGTAAGTAGGGGGTGTATCATGAAATCAGTGGGCCCATGACAGTGCAACATCAAAAGTGAGAGAAAAAGAAAACTGGGCATAGTTTAACCACCTAACCAGTTCCTGGCCGACTCATGCAGATATACTGCGGCAGAATGGCTCCCCCTAAGAGTAATCCCACACGGTACATCTATCCCTTTTTTGGCCACCAAAGGGCGTGCACACCCGCTGCATGGCAGGGGACCAGATGCGCGTGGCCGGTGGGCACGAGCGCCAGCAAGGGGATTTGTGTGTGTAAACACAAATCCCTTTGCTGTCAGGGAAGAGGAGACAGATCGGGTTTTCCCACTAAGGCCCCTTTCACATGTGCGGACCGTATGTCTGCATTTTCATCCATCCGTTTGCGGATGAAAAACGGGACTTACATTGGTCCCTATGTGATTGGGGGTGTCAGCGGATAAAAATCCGCTGACACCCGTAATCACCCGCCTCCGCAAAGCTCCGATTTTGCGGACGGAAGAAAATCCTATTTTTTCTTCCGTCTGCGGATCGGATGAACACAGACACACGGTCCATGTTCATCCGATCCCCCATAGGGGAGAACGGAGAAAAGACAGGACGGTCCCTTCACAGTGAGCGGGGACCGCCCTGTCATCCGACGGCTCTGCAGGGATTTTACAGAGGATCCCCGCTGAGCTGTACGGACACACGGAGGCGGATCATTACTGATCCGCCCCGTGTGAAAGGGCCCCCAAGAAGGAAAACTGATAGGTCTCCTTCCCTAGTCAATCCCATCCCCTCACAGTTAAAACACACATGTAACCCCTTGATCGCCCCTAGTGTTAATCCCTTCCCTGCCAGTGACATTTACACAGTAATCAGTGCTTTTTTATAGCACTGCTCGCCGCATAAATGCCAATGGTCCCAAAAAAAGTGTCAAAAGTCTCCGATCTTTCCGTTGCAATACTGCTGGAGGGAGGGATTTTCGCAGATTACTGCCATTTCTAGTATATAAAAAAAAAAAAAAAAAAAAAAAAAAAAAAGCCAGAAATCTTTCCTATAGTTTGTAGACACTGAGTTTTGCACAAACCAAACAATTTACTTTTATTGCAATTTTTTTACCAATTTTTTTTTATATATATATATATATATATATATATATATATATATATATATATATATATATATATATATATATACATATATACATATATACATATACACATATACACACACACAGATGAAGACATTTTTTTTCTCTTTTGAAATTTGTCGCTTTTTTTGTTTGTTTATAGCACACAAAATAAAACCGCAGAGGTGATCAAGTACCAACAAAAGAAAGCTCCATTTGAAAAAATAAATAAATAATTTCCTTAGGGTACAGCATCGCATGACCACGCAATTGTCAGTTCAAACAACACAGTGCCAAATTGTAAAAAGTGCTCTGGTCAGGAAGGGGGTAACATTTTCCAGGGCTGAAGTGGTTAAGGACTGGGCCTATTTTTCAAACTTGGTGTTTACAAGTTAAAATATTGTTTTTTTTTTGCTAGAAAATTACTTGGAACCCCCAAACACATAATATATTTATTTGTAGCACTATTCTTTTGTCTCTCATTGCGGCTACTGAGGCTGGGTTCACACTACTACACTACTTTCATCCTACTTTGCTCTGTGTTCAATGTTTCCCTATGAGAGTGTCTTGTAGCGTCCTACACAAGTCGGTCCGACTTTGAAAATGCTCCCTGTACTACTTTTGGTCCTACATTGATCCTACTTCAGGCCCATTGAATATCATTGAAGTCGGACCAAAGTAGTATCCTGTTCATGAAAGTAGGATGGATGTAGGACCAATGTAGGATAAATGTAGGACCGATGTAGCAGAGCAAAGTAGGATGAAAGTAGTGTAGTAGTGTGAACCCAGCCTGAGGGATGATGGCATCACCTGTCTAGTATTTAGGAGCAGAGTCTTCATAATCAGTGTAATCAGGACAGGATCTCTAACAAGCACACTGCCTCCACTCAATTGGGGCTTGTGAATAGCAAGCGAAATCCCAGTTGAGAAATATCTCCACATAGACAGTAATCCACAAAGAATTGTATTTGAAAGTCCACATAGTGAAGAAAGCACATTCAGTGAACCATTTTAAACATAAATTCATTAACAGTCTCTCTATGTATGTCTCAGTAAGGTGAAGCTGAAACACTTACACAGTCTGCTGTCTCTTAGCAGGAATTCACTTTCCTCCTTCTCCCACATGTCTCTCACTCCACCCACTTACCCACAAAACCCCTTGTCATCCTCTGCTCTTCTTAATGACCTCATCCTTGGTGAGAGAGAGCGAGCATAGCAGCCATATTGGAAAAGGGCAAACAAACAATGCATAAAAAGAGTATACACTTGGTAAATTGGCAAAGAAATTATCACATCACTACATATTTTTTTTAGACACCCTAGAGAATAAAATGTCAGTCATTGCAATACTTTATGTCACACCGTATTTGTGCAGCGGTTCTTTCAATCGCAATTTTTTTGGAAAAAATACACTGTTTTAAATTAAAATAATTTTCTTTTTTTATATATAGTGTGAAAGAAAATGTTATGCCGAATAAATGTATATAGAACGTGTCACGCTTCAAAATTGCGCTCGCTCGTGGAATGGCGACAAACTTTGACCTCTAAAAATCTCCATGGGCGACGTTTAAAAATGTCTACAGGTTACCAGTTTAGAGTTACAGAGAATATCTAATGCGAGAATTATTGCTCTCGCTCTAACGACCGCGGTGATACCTCACATGTGTGGTTTGAACATAACTCCTAACTGTCCCTGATTTGGAGGGACTGTCCTTGATTTGGAGCAATGTCCCTCTGTCCCTCATTTCTCCTCATATGTCCCTCATTTTGGTCTGATCCATATAGTTGTAGATAAAATGCACATTTTTATCTTTCAAAAAGTGTTTTCCAAGTGCTAAAACTTTCATCCAATTTCTAAATTGCTGCATTTGTACATTTTAAAGGCCAATATAAGGCCCCTTTCACACTGAGGAGTTTTTCAGGCGTTACAGCGCTAAAAATAGCGCTGCTATACCCAGAGCTTTTTTTCTCAGAAAATAGGTGCAGGAACTCAACCACAACCCTGTTCAGATTTCACAAACAGTAGAAGGGTCTTAAAGGTGCATTAAATACCAGGTTTGCATTACATACAGAGTGCAGAGTTCAGGGGGGTTACATACAGAGTGCAGAGCTGTCACTTGTAAACACAGAAACCAGACTTCTGTGTTTACAAGTGATTGTGGTGAGCAGGCACCAAAGGGTCTGAGCCAAAGGTGGCGGAACTGAGTTCCCCCAAGTTCCCCCTGAAAAAAAGCCCTGGCTATACCGCCTGAAAAACTCCTGCCCAGCCATCTCAAAGTGAAAGCCCGAGGGCTTTCACACTGAGGCAATGCGCTGGCAGGAGAGAAAAAAATCTCCTGCAAGCAGCATCTTTCAAGCAGTGAAAGGAGCGGTGTGTATACCGCTCCTTCACCGCTCCTTCCCGTTTAAAACAATGGGAAACCACGGTAATACCGCTCGCAATGCGCCTCTACAGATTAACCCTTTATCGGCCGCTAGCGGGGGTTAATACCGCACCGCTAGCAGCCGCGTCAATTCGGACGGTATAGCGCCGCTATACTACCACCGCGCCTCCTGCCCCAGTGTGAAAGGGGCCTAAAGGAAGAGTAGTGGGGGAAAAAAAAGCCCTTGTGGATTTAATTAACCTTTTTTTTTGGTTAAAACTCCTTTAAGGGGGTGTGGCGAGGGAGCGTGCCCTATGCCTACACATGTTTGTTAGTAGGTGTCCCTCATTTCCATCTCAAAATGTTGGGAGGTATGGGTTAGAACACCGTTTTCATATGCGGACGCAACTTACGCATGCGTTTGCTTCTGTGCCTGAGCTCGTCGGAACGGGGCACTTTAAAAAAAAATATCTTATTTACAGTAAAACCTTGGATTGCGAGCTTAAAGCGGGAGTTCACCCAATTCTTTTTTTTTTCTCTTTTCCCCTTAGATTCCTGCTCGTTCAGTCTAGGGGAATCGGCTAGTTGTTTTAAAATATGAGCCGTACTTACCGTTTTCGAGATGCATCTTCTCCGCCACTTCCGGGTATGGGTCTTCGGGAGCGGGCGTTCCTTCTTGATTGACAGTCTTCCGAGAGGCTTCCGACGGTCGCATCCATCGCGCCACTCGTAGCCGAAAGAAGCCGAACGTCGGTGCGGCTCTATACTGCGCCTGCGCACCGACGTTCGGCTTCTTTCGGAAAATCGTGACGCGATGGATGCGACCGTCGGAAGCCTCTCAGAAGACTGTCAATCAAAATAGGAACGCCCATTCCCGCAGCCCATGCCCGGAAGCGGCGGAGAAGATGCATCTCGTAAACGGTAAGTACAGCTCATATTTTAAAACAACTAGCCGATTCCCCTAGACAAAACGAGCATCCATCTAAGGGGAAAAAATGTTATGTACGGGTGAACCCCCGCTTTAATTTGTTCCAGAAACATGCTTGTAATCCAAAGCACTTGTATATCAAAGTTAATTTCCCCATAAGAAATAATGGAAACTCAAATGATTCGTTCCACAACTATTTATTACTAGGTCTTTCAGTTTATAGTTCATATAAAAAGATTATAGCAATGTGATTAGGTTGTGCAACCATAAAATGTCCATCCACAAATGGAGGCCTCTACAAGGGGATTAGAAGCAAAATCAAGCAGGAGCTACAGAGTATACAAGAGAAGAGAGGTGTAGTAATATGTTGCTACACAGCTTCAATCATGGGCCCCCTGGAGCAGAGAACCGAGGGGGGGGTGCTGCCGCCTGAAATGGAGAAGCGGGGGGGGGGGGGGGGCTGCCGCGAATTGAGAAGCGGGGGGGGCCCTTTACAAAAAAAAGAAGAAAAAAAAAATATTTATAAAAAAAGGGGTGTAGCCATCCCCTAAAAATAAAAATAAAAAAATATATAAAAAATATATATATTTTCTTAAAAAGGGGGGTGGGGCACTGGGGACCTCTGGGCCCTTTAATATATATTTTTTTTATAAATTACAAACAAAGGGGGGTTGCCATCCGGGACCTCTGGGCCCTTTAATAAAAAATAAAAAAAAATAAACCTCTGGGCCCTTTAATAAATTTTTTTTTTTTTAAATAAACATTTATAAAAAAAAAGGGGGGGGTTGCCATCCAGGGCCCTGGGGACCTCTGGGCCCTTTAATAAAATAAATAAATAAAAAAGAAAATATAAACAAAAATAAAAAGGTAAACATTTATTTAAAAAAAAAGGGTGTTTGCCACATGGGGCCTGGGGACCTCTGAGCCCTTTAATAAAAAAAAAATATATATATATATATATATATTTTTATATATATATATATATATATATATATATATATATATATATATATATATAAAAGAAATAAAACGAAAAAAAAAAAAAAGAAATAAAATAATATTAAATTTTTTTTTTTTTTTTTTTTAAAAGGGGGGTTGCCATCCGGGGCCCTGGGGACCTCTGGGTCCTTTAATAATAATAATAATAACATTTATTTTATATATAAAATATATACCTACTGAGGCAGCACACAAAAGTGTACAAATTCTGCAGCAGGAATTAAGCCCCCTGTTGCTTTTAGTGGGCGCTACCACCTGTCGCAACCCATTCAAGTAAATGGGGCCACTCTACAAGTCCCCTGCAACTGCATGCTTCTGCGGGTGCAAGGGGTTAAAGCAGGTGGTGAGCGACACAATGCTGCCTACTTTAAACCCGTGTTTGCTGTACTGTACAAGGTTACAGGGTGGCTTCATTCACTTAAATGGGTCATCCATGGCAGGTACTATACCCACCAACCATGAAAGGGCGTATAACTCCTGCTGCGACATGTGTACACCCCTGGCCACTGCAGCTAAAGGGGGTTTGGTTGGGGCGAGGGTGTAAACACATGTCATAACTATGGTGTTTTACCAACCCCCAAACTGCAAATGTAAATGAACCCTTTACTGTTCAGAGCCCCCTATGGGTCTGCTTTCACACTGATGTGCTGCGATTTACCTGCACGATGGGTGCAGCACCGTGCATCTGCAACTTTCCTGGCGTAGCTGCAATTAGGCATAGACTTCTATTATATCCTGCGCCACTCTGGAGACCGCTAGCCTGGATGGTATCACTCCACATGGGACAGGAGACAACATCTCTTGCTCCCTGCTACAGCTCCAACTTTACAAGTAGCCCCTCTGCATTGCACTCTGTTTGATGCTCTGGGATGGTGGGTCAGCAAGCCCAGATTGCAATCTACCAGTCACCTATCTGCCATCTACTGTTAAAATACAATCTACAGGTTTCTGACTCCCGATTTAAGGTACACATTTTATTTCAGATTCCAAATTTTGTAAAGTTTATAATCTAATGCCGCGTACAGACGATGGGACATTCCGAAAACAAAACCGTGGATACATTTTCGACGGATGTTGGCTCAAACTTGTCTTGCATACACACGGTCACACAATTGTTGTCGGAAATTCTGAACGTCAAGAACGCGGTGATGTACAACACTACGACGAGCTGAGAAAAAAATAAGTTTAATGATTCCGAGAATGTGTCAAATTGATTCCGAGCATGCATAGGATTTTTGCATGTTGAATTTGTGTACACACTTTTGTTGTCGGAAAATTTGAGAACCAGCTCTCAAATTTTTGTTGTTGGAAATTCCGACAGCAAATGTCCGATGGAGCATACACATGGTCGGATTTTCCGACAACAAGCTCACATTGAACATTTGTTGTCGGAAATTCCGAACGTGTGTACGCGGAATTAGGCACACAGTTTATGCAAGAATTTGCAAAGTCTTTGTTAAATTATAACTTTGCAGTCCTGTGGAAGATTCATATTTACTCCCCTTCTTCTGCTTCAGCTCTCTGTAACAGAGTACGGATATAATTTGTTCATTTTTGTCTAATATACTATTTACCTAATATCCCTGTTCCAAATATAATTAAGATAGGCGAGTCTCTAGAAGGAGGTGGTGTCTGTTTAGTTTTTTAACAACATAGTTACAGGACACCACTCCGAGCCAGAATTTTTTAGATTGAGCAAGAATTTTCTACCCAGTGCAGCAGAAAATAACTTTCAGGAACAGTCTGTTCGTTCACATCTCTTATACAGATAAGGTGAGCTGGAGTTGTTGAAGTTTTATTGGCTGCTGTTCATTTTGAGTTGAACGTTATTGAACATACCACTGCTCCAAAAAATTAAAGGAACACTTTTGAATCAGAACTCCTGGGATATTCATCTGGTCAGTTAACCAGTTCCCGACCTCCTCATGTACATTTACGTCGGCAGAATGGCACGGACAGGCACAATCACGTACCTGTACGTCCTCTGCTAGACGTGGGTGGGGGGTCCGATCGGGACCCCCCCCCCCGGTACATGCGGAGGTCGGGTCCGCTCGGGGAGCGATCCGGGACGACGGCGCGGCTATTTGTTTTTAGCCGCTCCGTCGCGATCGCTCCCCGGAGCTGAAGAACGGGGAGATCCGTGTGTAAACACAGCTTCCCCGTGCTTCACTGTGGCGGCGCATTGATCGAGTGATCAATTTTATAGGGAAGACTCGATCGATGGTGTCAGTCCTACAGCCACACCCCCCTACACTAGTAAACACACACTAGGTGATCCCTAAATGTTACAGCGCCCCCTGTGTTTAACTCCCAAACTGCAACTGTCATTTTCACAATAAAGAATGCAATTTAAATGCATTTTTTGCTGTGAAAATGACAATGGTCCCAAAAATGTGTCAAAATTGTCCGAAGTGTCCGCCATAATGTCGCAGTCACGAAAAAAATCGCCGCCATTACTAGTAAAACAAATCAAAAAAATAAAAATGCAAAAAAACTATCCCCTATTTTGTAAACGCTATAAATTTTGCGCAAACCAACCGATAAACGATTATTGCGATTTTTTTTACCAAAAATAGGTAGAAGAATACGTATCAGCCTAAACTGAGGAAAAAAAATTTTTTTAGATATGTTTTTGGGGGATATTTATTACAGCAAAAAGTAAAAAATATTGCATTTTTTTTTAAATTGTCGCGCTATTTTTGTTTATAGCGCAAAAAATAAATACCACCAAAAGAAAGCTCTATTTGTGGGGAAAAAAAGGACGCCAATTTTGTTTGGGAGCCACGTCGCACGACCGCGCAATTGTCTGTTAAAGCGACGCAGTCCCGAACTGTAAAAACCCCTTGGGTCTTTAGCCAGCATATTGGTCCGGGGCTTAAGTGGTTAAGTAGCAGAGGGGGAGAGGTGTATACAGAGGGGGTTGTTAATCGCTTTCAGCTGTTTTGCTGTTAATTGAAATTAACAACAGGTGCACTAGGTGGGCAACAATGAGACAACCTCCAAAACAGGAATGTTTTTGCATTTGGCTAGGGCAGTGTTTCTCAATTCCAGTCCTCAGGCCCCCCCAACAGGTCAGGTTTTCAGGATTTCCATTATTTTGCACAGGTGATTTGATCAGTTTCACTGCCTTAGTAATCACCACAGCCTTTTCATCTGAGGGAAATCCTGAAAACCTGACCTGTTGGGGGGGCCTGAGGACTGGAATTGAGAAACACTGGGCTAGGGTCAGCGGTACTACTGGTAGCACAAGGCCCTATAAAGGTAACACAGGCAGTCCAACTCCTCCAGGATGGCACATCAATACGTGTCATTGCCAGAAGGTTTGCCATGTCTCCCAGCACAGTCTCAAGAGCATGGAGGAGATTCCAGGAGACAGGCAGTTACTCTAGGAGAGCTGCACAGAGCCGTAGAAGGTCCTTAACCCAGCAGCAGGACCAGTATCTGCTCTTTTGTACAAGCAGGAACAAGATAAGCACTGCCAAAGCCCTACAAAATGACCCCCAGAGGCCACTGGTGTGAATGTCTCTGACCAAACAATCAGAAACAGACTTCATGGGGGTGGCCTGACGTCCTCTAGTGTGCTCTGTGCTCACTGCCGGACACTGTGGAGCTCGATTGGCATTTTCCATTGGACACCAGAATTGGCAGGTCCGCCACTGGTGCCCCATGCTTTTCACAGATGAGAGCAGGTTCACCCTGAGCATATGTGACAGACGTGAAAGGGTCTGGAGAAGCCGCGGAGAACTTTATGCTGCCTGTAACATCGTTCAGCATGACCAGTTTGGTGGTGGGACAGTGATGGTCTTGGGAGGCATATCCATGGAGGGACGCACAGACCTCTACAGGCTACAGAATGGCACCATGACTGCCATTAGGTATCGGGATGAAATCCTTGGACCCATTGTCAGACCCTACGCTGGTGCAGTGGGTCCTGGGTTCCTCCTGGTGAACGACAACGCCTGGCCTCATGTGATGAGAGCATGCAGTCAGTTCCTGGAGGATGAAGAAATTGATACCATTGAATGGCCCCCATGCTCACCTGACCTAAATCCAAAGGAACACCTCTGGGACATTATGTTTCGGTCCATCTGGTGCCACCAGGTTGCACCTCAGTCTGTTCAGGAGCTCAGTGATGCTCTGGTCCAGATCTGGGAGGAAATACCCCATGACACCATCCCTTGTCTCGGAGCATCCCTTGTCTAGGAGCATGCCCTGATGTTGGCAGGCATGCATACAAGCACTTGGGGGCCATACAAACTACTGAGGACCATTTTGAGTTGTTGCAATGAAATTTCAGCAAAATGGACTAGCTTGCTGCATTATCTTTTCACTTAGATTTTCGGGGTGTCTTTGAATTCAGCCCTCTGTAGGTGGATAATTTTCATTTCCATCAAATGATGTGCCATCCTTTCATTCCTAACACATTACCTAGTCCATATCAGTATAGATATACAGCATGAGATTTTTGCCCGTTGGGATCTGATATGTTTTCAAAGTGTTCCTTTAATTTTTTTGAGCAGTGTATTTTGTTCAATGCTATCCATGGCTCTGCTTACTGAAATTTGGATTTTCTCAGAGCTACTTACCTGCTCATTCAGCATTGCTCCCTTGCTGGCCAAAATGCTGGAGAATCTAGGTTGCAAGAAAATAAGCAGTACTAGAGGGATACGTTCCTGGTTCAACAAATGGCGCATTGGAGTGCTCTCTTCGCAATCCTGCCGGTAGTGATTTGCCACTAGTGACAAGACTGCTCATGTAACATGACCATTTACATTATTACATGACATTACCTACTTTGACTCAGACCAACAATTTAAAAAACAGCAGACCTCCCATCTCCACCCCAAAACACCCCCCCCCCCACACACACACACACACTTTTCCAATTGCCACCATTACTCATCAAATTGCTGCACAGTATTTAAATGATATTTACTTGCCCATACAATCTCCACCAGTGGTGACTGGTGCTCAATTTTCTTGAAATGGGCGGCCCACAGCCCCTACCCAGCCACCCACCCCTGGCGCACTCGATCGATCGCCGCCCCCCGTGTCCTCCTGAGTCCCATCGGTCGCTTCTCCTCCTGGCCAATCAGGACTTAGGATTCCCGGCCAATTGTGTCTCAGGACTCCCGGCCAATCGGGTCTCAGGACCTGATTGCCTGAGATGAGAGACAGGAAGACAAGCAAATTTTAATTTTCTAATGTCAAACAACTGCGTGAGCTCGGGGCGCAGTGCCCACCCTTTGTGAAGCAAATTACGCTTTAATCGTGCTTCAAAAAAAAGAAAAAAACATTGAAATCCACATTGCCACATGCTAAGGTGCCTTTTCTATCCCTCCGCCAAACCCACGCTACCATCTTGCCTGATTGGTTATCATTAGTGACTGGCTTTTTCTTCTTCCTCTTCTGCTGGCCCACTAATTACATTTGTACCTCATTTTGTTCTGACGGAAAAAAATTCCAATTGGAAAATCTGTTCGTCTGTATGGAATTCCGATGCACTAAAAACCATGCATGCTCGGAATCAAGTCGACGCATGCTCGGAAGCATTGAACTTAATTTTTCTCGGCTTGTCGTAGTGTTGTACGTCACTTCTTTCTTGAGGGTCGGAATTTGGTGTGACCGTGTATATGCAAGACAGCTTGAGCGGAATTCTGTCGGAAAAAACATCTGAGTTTATGCCGACGGAAAAAAGTCATGTGTACAGGGCATTAGACAGTAATGGCTTTTTCATGGCACACCTCTCCTTTTAGATGCACACACTTTGACACCAGCTGTTGCAAGAATCTGAGTTTATTCCGAGTGTGTACAGGGCATTAGCCCTGCACCAAATGTTCTGTACCTACGTAAGAACAGATGTCTCTAAGACCCCTTTTACACTGAGGAGTTTTTCAGGCGGTACAGCGCTAAAAATAGCGCTGCTATACCGCCTGAAAAACTCCTTCACTGCCTACTCAATGTGAAAACCCGAAGGCTTTCACACTGAGGCGATGCGCTGGCGGGAGAGAAAAAAATCTCCTGTCAGCAGCAACTTTGGAGCGGTGAGAGGAGCGGCATGTATACCGCTCCTTCACCGCTCCTTCCCATTGAAAACAATGGGAAACCGCGGCAATACCGCCCGCAATGCGCCTCTATAGAGGCGCATTGCGGGCGGTATTAACCCTTTATCGGCCGCTAGCGGGTGTTAATACCGCACCGCTAGCGGCCTATTCCCGCGGAAATCCCGGCAGTATAGTGCCGCTATTTTTTAG
Source organism: Rana temporaria (assembly GCF_905171775.1). Taxonomy (NCBI): domain Eukaryota; kingdom Metazoa; phylum Chordata; class Amphibia; order Anura; family Ranidae; genus Rana; species Rana temporaria. The sequence goes on along the minus strand of NC_053490.1, from coordinate 240,128,668 downwards.
CGCCGCTATACCGCCAACGCGGCTCCCGGTCCAATGTGAAAGGGGCCTTAGATCCCTTTCACACTGGTGCGTTTTTGCCGCGTTTCTGCGGTAAAAATAGCGATATTAAAACACTCATAAAATGCCCCCCCCAATGCATCTCAATGGACCCTTTCACACTGAGGCGTTGCGCTGGAGGAGCGTTGAGAAAAGTCCTGCAAGCAGCATCTTTGGAGCAGCTTTTGAGCGCTGAAAAAAAACGCTCCAAAAACGCCCCTCTCCATTGAAATGAATTGAAAACGCAGTAAAAACGTAGTAAAAATGCGGTAAAACGCTGTAAAATCGCGGCAAATAGTGTTTTACTGCTATTTTAACGCTCCGCTATAGGCGTTTCCAGTGTGAAAGGGCTCTTATAGTAACCAAAAACTCACAACACCATGCAGGGTTTCCTTAGATGAGTGCCTTTTGACGTTTTCCCAGCCTCTTCACAGTCCTGGCTCATGAAGAGTAGCCTTTGGTACTTCATCTCAAAACTCCATTCTTTTCCTTATGCCTCCAGGCAACAACATTTTCTCTCTCTCTGGTAGAGCCTTGAGCACAAGGCCAGGCTTTAGACTCCAGGCCTCACCCAACGCAGCTGTTCCTCACACATCCACACCAGACCAAAGTCTGGGTGGAATGACCCTGATAACCAGACTTCCTCCAAATATATACTCTCTATCAGCATGCCCAGTGGTTTGAAACTCCTACTGATTGGCTTAAAAAGATATGCATAGTCATAATTCAGTTTCACTGCAGCACATCATAGTATTGCCAAAGGAAACAGTGCCACCATTTGACATAAGGAAGGGACCACAGCTAAACCAGGCTTAGAAGAAAACCCAAATGATCACTAAAAATCAGCCAGGTTATTTACCTCCAAGCACAGCTAAATTTACCAGTAGCCCCTGTTTAAGACAAGGGTGCTACACTTAGTACCCAGTAGTAGTATTACCAAAAGTAATAACACAATTTACCATACAATGTGACTACTTATGAGGACTAGGCATAAGATGACACTTGGCATCCAAACAAGGGGGCCTTGCAGGGTAGTTTAATGGGAGGGGCAGTCATTATGTTTCTCTTCTGCCGGCTATCGATGGGACCCTTTAAGAAGAATTGGTGCACTTAACAACAGTTTGTGATTTTGTTTGTATAATTTGTCTGTATTATCTTAATGTTGTTTGCATATAAAAATAAAAAAAGGATCTGATTTAAAAAAACAACAGTTTCAGTAAACTAGCATGCCGTGTCGATCCAGTAAAGATGCAGAAAGGGTGTGGTAAAGGTGCGGTACAGGTGCAATATAGGTGTTGTATAGGTACGGTGAAGATGCAGTGAAGGTGCGGTATTCGTAATGTCCTACCTACAGCGTGAAGAATGGGCAGTGAGCTCTCTCACTAGTCCCTGTTGTGTGGCTGAGAACTCTAGCTGTAGAAAGTCGCCCATCGGTCTGTTTTCCTTTGGTCCAAAATTTTAAAACATGCTTCAAAACCAAACTGATGGACCGCTGCCCGATCGGACCAGAAAAGCATTGGTTCAAAACCCACGCATGCTCAGAATCAAGTCGACGCATGCTTGGAAGCATTGAACTTTGTTTTTTTCAGCACGTTGTGTGTTTTACGTCGCCGCGTTCACAACATTCAGCATAACAGCAGAAAGTGAAAGTAAACAGATAGTATAGAGAGAAATGTCTCCTCCATGTTTCCCTATTTCAGCAGCTGGCTACATAAATATGATGTGGCATGTGGAGCTGAAAACAAGAATCTTTATGGAAAAAACTCCTGTTGGGAACTTGTCATGCATGCAGCTGACAATTGATCTGCAAACAAAGCATATTTCCAAGAGCCTGACAGTGATAGGTATCACCATGGTTATTATTAGTTATTACAAACTCTGCTTCACACGGAAGTCTATAATTTTTAACCCATATTTCTATATTAGAACATTTTACAAGAAACATATATCCATGTACGTCTGTCTCTGTGCCCTGCAGGTGGTCACTATCTTACTGTATATATCGCAATCATGCTCACTTTACACTGGTTTTTGGTAAAGGTAGATTTATGCTTCATGCACACTGGGTGTTTAGACCCAGTGCATGAGGCTCAAGCATTTAGCTGGAGGACACAGGCACACTATCCAGCCCCACTGCTGCCAGCCTGGCAAACTCTATAAGAAGACAATTGCTCCAAGATGCCAAAACTGCATGACAAGGGCAGCATAGTATACAGTACATCAGTTGTCCACCTGTATATGAAACGGACACATCAAGTTTTGATTTCCCTTGTATTAATTAGTTATACATTACCAGTGGATTAAGCAGTCTGGACTCTTGGCAGTGCTTAGTTTTATATTAACTTTTATGATTTGTTGACAAGGTAACAAATTGTGAGGTATTCATGCCAATGCTAGGTTATAGCCAGATGTAGCAATGTGGACTACAATGATAAAGTACAGTGTTCCTCTGGTATTTCTATGCATCGCATGTCCCTCTAGTGCCCAGTGTTATCAACTGATATCATGTTTGTGAGCCAAGCTAAAGGGATTGTGTGATGAGTAGTTCCACAGATTGATAATTGCTTCGCATGACCCTGCACCTGGACTACATATCCCAGGGATCTTTGTTACAATTGGAGAGATTGCTGTCTCTGTGGTGTCTTCCTCCTAGGCCTGACGTGAGACAGACCTCTCTGTACATGGGGAGAGAGAGGTTGCGGCCTACCACGTGGTGTGGTGTACAACATTCCAACCCAGATGAGAAGGGCCTAGCACTGCTTGCTGTTCGTTAGACATCCATCCAGCACCACTTTGGTTGCCTGCCAAACTGTATTCTAAGTTTCACATTGGGAGTTCGAAAAGGCGGATACCTTGGGAATACTGTCTTGAACACTGTGCATAGACACCTTTAGCTTCTACCATTTCAATAAATCTTATTGCTTGTTAATACACCTTATTGGATAAAATTAATGAGCTCCTACGTGCTGGTGAAGACCATCAGATCTGCAATGGAGACATTGCTGTCATTATTGCTACAAGGGTCCTAATACTATTGCCATTAAGTCTGACCTCTCATTGGGGTTAAAGGTCTATAGGCTGGCCGAGGTTTCCCCTTTAGACATTTGTCAGTATAACCATTTAACTTTGTTTATCCTTTTAGGTGTCCGACTTAGTGCTTTAAGGTGCTGCAAAGACTTCTGAACCCAGAGTGTCAGGTGGGTTTGAATGTTAATCAGGTCATGGCAGTGCAGATGAGCAGGTAAATCCAAGCAGCCCCTTAGGGGGCCGTGCTACACATACAAAAATGACTGTCTTTGTTAGCGTATAACACACATTTTTTCCCCCTGAAAACAGAGTGCAAATCATATGTGAGCGTCATATGCCGATATTTTAGGCTGCCTCGGAGGGGGGGGGGGGGGGTGAGCGCCACAGGATTACACAGAGCGGGGATCTCCAGTTTACTCGGCTGCCGCTGTTATACCAAGTCCCGTCTCCTGGACCGGCTCCTATGATAGACAGCACACTGGTCCAATGCCAGGACATGTGATGTCTATCATAGGAGCTGGCCCAGGAGGCAGGACTTTGTATAACTGCAGCAGCTGAGTAAACATGAGATCACCACTCTGTGTAATCTGGTGGCTTTAATCTCCATGCATCGGTAAGGCTGCGCTGATAAGGGTGAGGCTAAAGACGGGCAATGGAGAAGTTACAGATGGGCACTGATCAGGCTGCATTGATGGGCAATGGTGAGGCTGCAGATGGGCACTGATCAGGCTGCATTGATGGGCAGATATGAGGCTGCAGACAGACATTAGTCAGGCTGCATTGATGGGCAATGGTGAGGCTGCAGATGGGCATGGATCAGGCTGCATTGATTGGCAATGGTGAGGCTGCAGATGGGCACTGATCAGACTCCATTGATGGGCAATGGTGAGGCTGCAGATGGGCACTGGTGAGGCTGCATTGATGGGCACTGACCCTTATTTTGCTTTGTTTAGATCAATAGTGTGATGCTGCTCTCAGTTTCATTACACCTATTACAAAACATAAAAGGGCGGTATCACCTCTACATAGGTAAGTGCTACAGGTGAGGATTTTTTGCAGTGCAGGTAAGTTTAGGCAGGCTGTTTGTTTTGATCTGTGTGGGCTGGGAGTGTCTCAGAGAAGCAGCTGTGACCCACAGACAGCATCACTCCATGGTTACCTCCCTCTTGCTTCTGGAGGATTTTAGACAAAGAGGAGGGGAAGAGAGGTGGAGCTTTCTGGGGTGTCTCAGGGAGCCCTGACTAATCCCCAACTAGGATTGGTAGGGGGCAGGCCTCTTTGAAATACCTAGTCCAGCATAGCTATGGAGGAGTTGTCGGTGGAAAAACTGAGAAAAAAAGTATTAGGCTGTCGGGACCTTGAAGGGGAGCTCCCCACTCTGGGGGGGTGACCTTGGGCCTTGGACTCGGGTGTAGGATGTATCCCTTAAAGAACTCATGAGTGATTTGAACAGAGGGCACAGAGAGGAGTCAGAGAGGACAGCGGGAGCTAGTACTGACGGGCAAGTCTTCAGGAGGGAGCCACCGCTTTGCAGCCAGGAGGGCTGGTGAGTGACATGGGCAGTCGGGAGGACTGGAGAGGCATGCCAGAGAGAACTGAAAGGAAACAGTCAGAGCTGGGTGTGGGGTCAGTGAGGATTGCAATGTCACAGGCAGTGAAGTCAGGTAGCTGCAGCCAAGAGGGCTGGCAGGACCTGAAGAGGACTTGGAGCAGTAGTCCACCGCAGGACAGCTAGCACTAAAGACTTCCTATTTCCCTGATTGCTAAAGACGGTTTGCATAGGTCTGACTAAGAGTTGGGCCTAACCACATGCTAGCTGTGCCTGGAGTAAGAGATGTGCTGGAGAGAGAGAGTAAGGCCCCGTACACACGACCGAGTTTCTCAGCAGAATTCAGCCAGAAACTCGATTGGAGCTGAATTCTGCCGAGAAACCCGGTCGTGTGTACACTTTCGGCCGAGGAAGCCGACGAGTTCCTCGTCGAGCCAAATAGAGAACATGTTCTCTATTTCCTCGTTGTTCAATGAGGAAAGTTGGCTCGCCGAGAACCCCGGCGGCTTCACACAGAACTCGACGAGCAAAACGATGAGTTTTGCCCGTCGAGTTCCTCGGACATGTGTACGAGGCCTAACAGTCTGCAAACAAGAGTTGTGCTGGAGGAGACTGTACTAGCCAAGTGTATATAGTTTTCCCAACTGACTGATATACAATCAACAAATTGCTTGTTCTACTGGGCATCCCATATATTCCTATCCCTATCCAAGTTCAAATCCCTCAATAAAAATACAAAACAAGCACATGGACTGTTCATTGTCTCAAAAGTGACTGGGAAGTAAGTGCCGGGCTGGGCAGGGTGACAGGTGGGCCACATCACTCAGGGGCACCTACGGGGGTACCGCTACAGGAACAAGACACAATAGCAAGACTGTCTAAGCTAATTACCTTTTCACATGAGTTTATGGCCTTTAAAATCCGAATAGATTTGTATATCTGTTGTTTTTACTGACATTACAAGTAGAGATATATTCCTTGCAATAAAGGACAGTTTAAGTGCATGTATTGCCCAAACTTTTTTTTGTAGTTTTGGTTATAGTAGCGAAGACTTAAAGAGGACACCTCCTCCTTTTGTAGAAAAAGACATGAAGAGAACTTAAAAACGAAATAGGTGTATTTACCTACCTCCATGCTGCCTTTCTTCTGTTTTATGGTGCCTCTCTGCTGTTTGTGCCCCCATTCCCCACCACCCTATCTCTCAAGATCAGATTAGGTTTGATATCTGCTTAAAGGCACTTATGATGTTGCCTTCCCAAAGGGTTATGTCATCTGTTCCTTCCAGAAAAACAAGCAAGTAGACACAAGAAAGTCAAGTAAATAAAAAAAATGTAACTAATTAACTAATTTAAAGAGGAGGTTCACCCTAAAAAACAACTTTCTACCATGCCATCCAGCATACTAGCGTCAGCTACAGTATGCCTTTATAATTTTTTTTTGCGCTGTACTCACAGTTTAAAGCGGATCTCCACCCTAAAGTGAAGTCGCGGTGATCGGCACCCTCCCCCCATCCGGTGTCACATTTGACACCTTTCAGGGGGAGGGGGGTGCAGATACCTGTCTAAAGACAGGTATTTGAACCCACTTCCGGCCACACGTCACGGGCAAAAGACGGGTTTTTCCTGACATCCCGTCTGTCCCCCGTTCTGTGCTGGGAACACTCGGCTCCCAGCACACAGCGTGTGAGCCAATCGGCGGGCGCAGCACGACTCGCGCATGCGCCGTAGGGAACCGGTAAGTGAAGCCGGAGCGCTTCACTTCCTGGTTCCCTCACCGTGGATGGAGGGGGGAGCAGCAGAGAGACGAGCGATCGCTCGTCCTCTGCTGCGGACGCCGCTGGACTCCAGGACAGGTAAGTGTCCTAATATTAAAAGTCAGCAGCTGTAGTATTTGTAGCTGCTGGCTTTTAATATTTTTTTTTGAGCGCACATCCGCTTTAATCTATTAGTTTTGTTTCAGACTCCCGCGGGTAAAGGCGTTCCTATGAAGAGGGGAACATGATTGACGGCCGGCTATGGCGCGTCACGCGTTCCGAAAATAGCCGGAGTAGGATTCGGCTCTTCACGTCGCTATACGACACCTGCGCACAGACTAGGAGCTGACTGCGCAGGTGCCGTATAGATCCGAGTCCTATTTCGGCTATTTTCGGAACGCGTGACGCGCCATAGCCGGCCGTCAATCATGTTCCCCTCTTCATAGGAACGCCTTTCCCCGCGGGAGTCTGAAACAAAACTAATGGATTAAACTCTAAATACAGCGCAAAAAAAATAAATAAAGGCATACTGTAGCTGATGCTAGTATGCTGGATGGCATGGTAGACAAAGAATTTTTTTTTTTAGGGTGAACCCCCGCTTTAACTAATTCTTTCATTAAACAGAGTTACATGGAAAAATGGGAAGCAGACCTCCAGGAGGGTATTGAGCTTGACAAGTTGCACAATATAGCCCAAGAAGCATCGCCGTCACTTATGAATACTTCTATTATCGAAGCAAACTGCAAGATACTTTTAAGATGGTACATGGTTCCCACTAGACTAGCATCTTTTGTACCTGTCGCATCTCCTCATTGCTTCCGTGGATGCGGAAAAATAGGAACAATGTTTCACATATGGTGGCAATGTCCTAGGGTGAGACGATATTGTATTAGAGTATATAATTTTATATATACTCTTACTCAAGTAAATCTAATTAAATCAACGAGACAAGCGCTGTTAGGATGTAAGATAAAAATAGCTTCTAAACCTCAAAGATGCCTCATAAAATTTATATTCATTTCAGCAAGAATCATAATTGCTAAATCGTGGAAATCGGCCATATTGCCATTCGAACAGCTTAAAAATAAACTCCCCTGGATCATGCTCAATGAACATATGACGGCAATCTTACATAGATAAACTGGAGTTATTCAAAGAAATTTGGGGTCAGATTCACAGTTGAAATACGCCGGCGTATCTACTGATACTTCGGCGTATTTTCAAATTTTCTGCGTCGTAGCGTTGTTTTGAATCCTCAAAACAAGTTACGACGGCATTTGGCTAAGATCCGACAGGCAAACGGCTTCGTACGCCTTCGGATCTTAGGATGCAATACTTCGGCGCCCGCTGGGTGGAGTTTGCGTCGTTTTCCGCGTCGGGTATGCAAATTAGCTGTTTACGGTGATCCACAAAGGTACGCTCGTTCGTCGCATTCTCTTACGTCGTCGCTAGTCGGCTTTTCCCGTCGCAAAGTTACGCCTGCTATTTCATGGCTTATATTTAGACCAGCCATGTTAAAGTATGGCCGTCGTTTCCGCGTCGAATTTCAAATTTATTTTTTTGCGTAAGACGTCCGGGAATACGAAAGGACGTAACGCACGTCGCCGTTCAAAAAACACGTTGGGGCGCTGTAATTTCGCGCAAAGCACGGCGGGAAATTTCCAAACGGAGCATGCGCAGAACGTTCGGCGCGGGAACGCGTCTAATTTAAATGGTACACGCCCCATTTGAATTATGCGGGCTTGCGCAGAACGCATTTACACTACGCCGCCGCAAGTTTACAGGCAAGTGCTTTGTGAATCAAGCACTTGCGCTGAAAACTTGCGGCGGTCTAACGTAAATGAGTTACGTTACGCCGCAGCGCAGGTACATGAATCTGGCCCTTGGGATCCATGGGTCAGATATCTATAAAATAATCTCGATCTTTTCCGGATTAGAACTACTTTTAAGCATTATGATAGGGAGCGTGGAGTCATTCCTCATTTGCTAATCTTTTCCTTCATCTTTTTTTTGTTTTTTTCTCTCTCTTCTTTTCTTCTATAATCTCTCTTTGCTCTTATTTTTTGATTTTTATTTATTAAAATTTTTTTTTTTTTGTTAATTTATAGCAGTACAACTAAGATCCCAGGGTTCTATTCCAATCGATCCTGGGATCATCCCTAAGTATGATTGAGTCTGATATGAGGATGGATTAGCCAGGGATGGAGCATGGATGAGCCAGGGATGGAACATGGATGAGCATGAGGATGAATGAGCCAGGGATGGAACATGGATGAGAATGAATGAGGATGGGTGAGCCAGGGGTGGAGTATGAATGTGGATGGATGAGACAGGGATGGAACATGGATGTACATAAATGAGGATGGATGAGCCAGGGATGGAGCATGGATGAGCATGAATAAGGATGGATGAGCCAAGGATGGAGCATGGATGAGCATGAATGAGGATGGATGAGCCAGGGATTGACCATGAATGAGGATGGGTGAGCCAGGGATGGAGCATTTATGTGCATGAATGAGGATGGATGAGCCAGGGATGGAGCATGGATGAGCCTGAATGTGGATAGATGAGCCAGGGGTGGAGCATGAATGTCATTGGATGAGCCAGGGATGGAGTATGAATGAGCATGAATGTCATTGGATGACCCAGGGAGGGAGCATGAATGAGCATGAATGTGGATGGATGAGCCAGGGATGAATCATGAATGTGGATGGATGAGCCAGGAATGGAGCATGAATGTGGATGGATGAGCCAGGGATGGAGCATGGATGAGCATGAATGTGGATGGATGAGCCAGGGATGGAGTATGGATGAGCATAAATGAGGATGGCTGAGCCAGGAATGGGGCATGAATGTGGATGGATGAGCCAGGGATGGAGCAAGGATAAGCATGAATGTGGATGGATGAGCCAGGGATGGGCACAGATCAGTGCTGTGGGCTCTTCAGATCCAGCCCACAGCGCTGCTGCACCGGTTCCCTCCTCTCGTCACACGCTGTACCAATTGGTGTGAGGACAGGGGAGGAGCCGAACCGGAGATGCTCCGGTTTGTTTACAAGTAATCACTCCGTCTTTGGACGGAGTAATCACGTGGTAAAGGGCTGCTGTCATTGGCCCTTTACCCCGATCCGTGACACGCCGGGTGTGGGAGACCAGATGGTCACGGACATTCCTGGGGGCACATTTCTGGGAGGCCATCATATGATGGCCTCCCAGAATTATCCCACCGCGCTGTAGCAGTCATTCAGCTATGGCCCAGTCGGCAAGTGGTTAAATACCACAAAAGCAAAGCTCTATCTGTCTCAAAAAAGGATATAAAACTAATTTGGGCACAATGTTACATAACATAGTAATTGTCAGTCAAACTATCACAACACTGAAAAATGAAGGGGTATTACAGGCTGGTACTCAAGTGGTTAAGTAAGTGCCAGCTATTCCAATCTGATAGATATACCTTTGTAGCAGGCAGCAGTCTTAACAAACAAAATTCTCTCTCTCAGAAACTAAAAAAAAGCTTTTTAAAACAGGTGTTAAATTCACATAGGAAACCGTTCAGGCCTTAACTCCTTACCGGGCACTTAAACCCCCCTCCTGCCCAGACCAATTTTCATCTTTCAGCGCTGACGCACTTTGAATGACAATTGCGCGGTCATACAACATTGCACACAAATACATTTTTTTATATTTTTTTCCCCACAAATAGAGCTTTCTTTTGGTGGTATTTGATCACCTATGCAGTGTTTATTTTTTGCGCTCGAAACAAAAAAAGAGCAACAATTTTGAAAAAAACACAATATTTTTTACTTTTTGCTATAATAAATATCCCCAATTTTTTTTTCTCTCAGTTTAGGCCTATACGTATTCTTCTACATATTTTTGGTAAAAAAAAATCGAAATAAGCGTTTATTGATTGATTTGCGCAAAAGTTATAGCGCCTACAAAATAGGGGATAGATTTATGACATTTTTTATTTTATTTTTTTACTAGTAATGGTGGTTATCTGCGATTTTTGTCATTTTTGTCAGGACTGCGATATTGCGGCGGACACATCGGACACTTTTGACACTATTTTGGGACCATTCACATTTATACAGTGAACAGTGTTATAAATATGCTCTGATTACTGTATAAATGTGAATGGCAGGGAAGGGGTTAATATTGATACAAAAAAATTCACTGGCGCTCTATGGGTTAACACTATAGTCCAATATAATACTTAAGACCCTCGTATGGGCTGTAAACGATCCGTGCTGCAGAAATCCAGGTACCTAGAAGCACCATCAATACACAGTTATAACAAAAAGGATTTCTGCGCTCGTTAAGGTTTACCACTCTAACTCCACGTAATGTTTGTGAGGAATAATATTCAATAAATCTCAAATTGTTCGGAAGAACCAGTTCTTTATGTAGAAAAGATGTTTTCAAAAAATACAAATGTACACAGCACAACGCAAAAAATAATGTTCCCAGTGCCTGCATGAAAACACACACAATCTTTCAGGGCTTCAAGGGTTAAAATTTTGCGGTTTTGTTTCCAGCTGCATTCATTAACAACGACCGTGCTGATTGTAATAGAAGTACGTTACCCAGGACGTCACCATTACGTTTAGTGTCACTTCCTTAGTTGGTATCTGGCATCTGGGCTCCTGGACACTCTCCTGTATGTGTCCAAGCGTGCTCCAGCCTCAGTGTTTGCAGCTGCTGAGAGCGCAGCGCAGAGATGACAGCCATCTCTGCGCTGCGCTCTCAGCAGCTGCGAACACTGAGGCTGGAGCACACTTGGACACAAACAGGAGAGTGTCCAGGAGCCCAGATGCCAGATACCAACTAAGGAAGTGACACTAAACGTAATGGTGACGTCCTGGGTAACGTACTTCTATTACAATCAGCACGGTCGTTGTTAATGAATGCAGCTGGAAACAAAACCGCAAAAATTTTAACCCTTGAAGCCCTGAAAGATTGTGTGTGTTTTCATGCAGGCACTGGGAACATTATTTTTTGCGTTGTGCTGTGTACATTTGTATTTTTTGAAAACATCTTTTCTACATAAAGAACTGGTTCTTCCGAACAATTTGAGATTTATTGAATATTATTCCTCACAAACATTACGTGGAGTTAGAGTGGTAAACCTTAATGAGCGCAGAAATCCTTTTTGTTATAACAGGGAAGGGGTTAACACTAGGGGGCGAGGAAGGGGTTAAATGTGTTCCCTAGGGAGTGATTCTTACTGTGGGGGGAGGGGAGTGACTGGGGGAGGTGTTTACACCCCATCATTACACAGACGTCCCTGGCTCAGTGACTGCCGATCGTATGTACTAGGCGGACATCGCGGCCGCCAGGCACGTCCAATAACACCCCCGTGACACAGCGGGCACAGCTTTTCTGCGATGTGCGCCCTCGGTGGTGCGCAACACGGAAGAAAACAGCAGGACGTCCAGGGAAGTCCACCCGGCAGTTCAGATCCACACTGCGGCCGTCTTTCGGCGATATCGCGGATCTGAAGTGGTTAATAATGCCTGAATCTTTTCTCTCACTAAGGAATTAGGCAATATTCCCATATGTGATAATAACACTCGATAGCAGTGTTGTCAGTAACGGCGTTAAAATAAACGCCGTTACCTAACGCAGCCACTTTAGAGGGTAACGAGTAATCTAACTGATTACTCTTCCCCTCGTGGTAACGCCGTACCCATTACTTGGGCGGCGTTACCGCAATTACATCTACCGCCACTAGATGGCAGCAGAGTTCCAGAGGATTTATGACACTACACACAAGGGAAACCATCAGAATATGTCACGGAAGTGACGGAGCGGGGGAAGAGAGAGAGAGACATAATGATACAGAGAGCGTTAACCGGGGCTCAGGGAGGGGATTACCTCCCTTATGTGCATTACTTGCCCTATATACATACATATATATACAACATTAAAAATGTGCTGTCACAATTCACAGTAACCTACCCACATTCTCAAAAACACAATAAAAGTATACTGGAACAACCACACTGTCAGAGTGCATTAACCTGTGGTGCAATGCTGGGACTTGTAGTGCCTATCAAGAGCAACCTGTGGTGCAATGCTGAGACTTGTAGTCCCTATCCAGACCAACCTGCTGTGCAATGATGGGACTTGTAGTGCCTATCCAGACCAACCTGTGGTGCAATGCTGAGACTTGTAGTGCCCATCCAGAGCAACCTGTGGTGCAATGCTGGGACTTGTAGTGCCTATCCAGAGCAACCTGTGGTGCAATGCTGGGACTTGTAGTGCCTATCCAGAGTAACCTGTGGTGCAATGCTGGGACTTGTAGTGCCCATCAAGAGCAACCTGTGGTGCAATGCTGTTCTAAAATACTGTTTATAGTGTTTTTATTCTTCAATCAGTTAATATAAACATCTTTGATATTAAAGATGTTATAGAACGTAATTCCATTGTAGAATATTAAAAAAAAAGTCACAGTTACTTTGCTGAGTAACTAATTACTTTTTCAATGTAGTAACTGAGGGCCAGATCCACAAAAGGGATACGCCGGCGTATCTACTGATACGCCGTCGTATCCCTGTTTCTATCTATGCGACTGATTCACAGAATCAGTTACGCATAGATATTCCTAAGATCCGGCAGGTGTAATTGTTTTACACTGCCGGATCTTAGGATGCAGTACCGCGGCCGCCGCTGGGGGCATTTCTCGTCGAAATCCAGCGTCGGGTATGCAATTGAGGAGTTACGTCGATCCTCAAAGCTTTGCGTTCGCTACGTCGCCGCTACGTTAGTTTCCCGTCGCTTAGTTACACTTTTGTGAGGCAGCCCTACTTTTACACAGCAGGCGTACAAGCAGTGCTGTGTAAAGTATGGCCGTCCTTCCCACGTCGAATTTTTAAATTTTACGTCGTTTGCGTAAGCCGTACGGGAATACGGAAATACACTACGCGCCGCGCCGTTCAAAAAATGACGTCACGTCACGCAATGCACGTCGGGAATGCGCAGAATGAGCATGCGCAGTACGTCCGGCACGGGAGCGTGCCTAATTTAAATGGGACTCGCCCCATTTGAATTGGCTCGCCTTGCGCCGGACGGATTTGAGTTACACCGCCGCAAATTTCCAGGTAAGTGTTTTGTGGATTGGTACCTAACTTAGGAAATTTGCGGCAGTGTAACTTAAATCTAAAAAATTACGTTACGCTGCCGGGCTGTGGATCTGGCCCTGAGTCACTAACGCAATTACTTTTTCGGAGAAGTAATTTGTAACTGTAACTAATTACTTTTTTAAAGTAAGATGAGCAACACTGCTCGATAGTCCAGTTTTGGCATAGGGTGGTACATATGGTATGTGTATGGTGAAATTCCGCGCCTAGCTAAAAACATATATAAAATAAAAATATTTTTAAATGTATATATATATGTAAAGTGTTATAAGCTGCTCCTCAAAAACACAAGTGATATGTGGACATGATAAAATATAGATAGAGGGCGCTAGGCCCATACAAAGTAAGTATAGTGCCGTGAATAGATATCTAGTTAACAATAAAATTGCAACATAAATAACAAAAAATAAAATAAAATATAAAATGAAAAATAAAATAAAAGTCCCAACAAATTTGCAGTCAACGCTGCACTTGAAACCACACGCAGTGAATTCAAATATGATCAGATGCAAAATAAAATAAAACGATGAACAAAGTCCAATTGTTAATTGACAGTGATTCTGTGAAAGAAAAAATGCCACCACCGCCTCTGAATAATTTTCAATTCCACCCAAGGTGCTTTAGAAAACGATTTGCTCTTACCAGAGCTCGTTGACCCCTTTAGTGAAAAAGAT